>NW_026543270.1:0-38215 GCF_028750875.1 Macrosteles quadrilineatus | reverse complement strand
GGATAATATACAAATAAATATATATAAATGTTTTTGATCATAATATAAATACATATTTTATAATATTTTTATAATTATAATTATATATGAATGAACACTTTTTAATAATGTTTTTGTTATTAATAATACATATATAATAATATTATAGGAAGGATAATATACAAATAAATATATATAAATGTTTTTGATCATAATATAAATACATATTTTATAATATTTTTATAATAATAATTACATATGAATGAACACTTTTTAATGATGTTTTTGTTATTAATAATACATATATAATAATATTATAGGAAGGATAATATACAAATAAATATATATAAATGTTTTTGATCATAATATAAATACATATTTTATAATATTTTTTATAATTATAATTATATATGAGTGAACACTTTTTAATAATGTTTTTAATAATAATAATACATATATATTAATATTATAGGAAGGATAATATGCAATTAAATATTGACAGGTTTTTTTTATCATAATATAAATACATATTTTAAATCTTTTTATAATAATAATTATATATGAATGAACACTTTTTAGTAATGTTTTTGTAATTAATAATACAAATATAATAATATTAAAGAAACAATAATATGCAAATAAATATTGACAGGTTTTTTTGATCATAATATAAATACATAGTTTAAAGTTTTTTTATAATTATAATTATATATGAATGAACACTTTTTAATAATGTTTTTGTTATGAATAATACATATATAATAATATTTTAGGAAGGATAATATACAAATAAATATATAAAAATGTTTTTGATCATAATATAAATACATATTTTATAATATTTTTATAATTATAATTATATATGAATGACCACTTTTTAATAATGTTTTTAATAATAATAATACATATATATTAATATTATAGTAAGGATAATATGCAATTAAATATTGACAGGTTTTTTTTATCATAATATAAATACATATTTTATAATTTTTATATAAAAATAATTATATATGAATGAACACTTTTTAATGATGTTTTTGTTATGAATAATACATATATAATAATATTATAGGAAGGATAATATACAAATAAATATATATAAATGTTTTTGATCATAATATAAATACATATTTTATAATATTTTTATAATAATAATTATATATGAATGAACACTTTTGAATAATGTTTTTGTTATTAATAATACATATATAATAATATTTTAGGAAGGATAATATACAAATAAATATATATAAATGTTTTTGATCATAATATAAATACATATTTTATAATATTTTTATAATAATAATTATATATGAATGAACACTTTTTAATAATGTTTTTGTTATTAATAATACATATATAATAATATTATAGGAAGGATAATATGCAAATAAATATTCACAGGTTTTTTTATCATAATATAAATACATATTTTAAAGTTTTTTTTTTTAATAATAATAATATATGAATGAACACTTTTTAGTAATGTTTTTGTAATTAATAATACAAATATAATAATATTATAGAAACGATAATATGCAAATAAATATTGACAGGTTTTTTTGATCATAATATAAATACATAGTTTAAAGTTTTTTTATAATAATAATTATATATGAATGAACAATTTTTAGTAATGTTTTTGTAATTAATAATACAAATATAATAATATTATAGAAACGATAATATGCAATTAAATATTGACAGGTTTTTTTGATCATAATATAAATACATAGTTTAAAGTTTTTTTATAATTATAATTATATATGAATGAACACTTTTTAATAATGTTTTTGTTATGAATAATACATGTATAATAATATTATAGGAAGGATAATATACAAATAAATATATATAAATGTTTTTGATCATAATATAAATACATATTTTATAATATTTTTATAATTATTATTATACATGAATGAACACTTTTTAATAATGTTTTTAATAATAATAATACATATATATTAATATTATAGTAAGGATAATATGCAATTAAATATTGACAGGTTTTTTTTATCATAATATAAATACATATTTTAAAATTTTTATATAAAAATAATTATATATGAATGAACACTTTTTAATGATGTTTTTGTTATTAATAATACATATATAATAATATTATAGGAAGGATAATATACAAATAAATATATATAAATGTTTTTGATCATAATATAAATACATATTTTATAATATTTTTATAATAATAATTATATATGAATGAACACTTTTGAATAATGTTTTTGTTATTAATAATACATATATAATAATATTATAGGAAGGATAATATACAAATAAATATATATAAATGTTTTTGATCATAATATAAATACATATTTTATAATATTTTTATAATTATAATTATATATGAATGAACACTTTTTAATAATGTTTTTAATAATAATAATACATATATATTAATATTATAGGAAGGATAATATGCAATTAAATATTGACAGGTTTTTTTTATCATAATATAAATACATATTTTAAAGTTTTTTATAATAATAATTATATATGAATGAACACTTTTTAGTAATGTTTTTGTAATTAATAATACAAATATAATAATATTATAGAAACAATAATATGCAAATAAATATTGACAAGTTTTTTTGATCATAATATAAATACATAGTTTAAAGTTTTTTTATAATTATAATTATATATGAATGAACACTTTTTAATAATGTTTTTGTTATGAATAATACATATATAATAATATTATAGGAAGGATAATATACAAATAAATATATAAAAATGTTTTTGATCATAATATAAATACATATTTTATAATATTTTTATAATTATAATTATATATGAATGAACACTTTTTAATAATGTTTTTAATAATAATAATACATATATATTAATATTATAGTAAGGATAATATGCAATTAAATATTGACAGGTTTTTTTTATCATAATATAAATACATATTTTATAATCTTTATATAAAAATAATTATATATGAATGAACACTTTTTAATGATGTTTTTATTATTAATAATACATATATAATAATATTATAGGAAGGATAATATACAAATAAATATATATAAATGTTTTTGATCATAATATAAATACATATTTTATAATATTTTTATAATAATAATTATATATGAATGAACACTTTTGAATAATGTTTTTGTTATTAATAATACATATATAATAATATTATAGGAAGGATAATATACAAATAAATATATATAAATGTTTTTGATCATAATATAAATACATATTTTATAATATTTTTATAATAATAATTATATATGAATGAACACTTTTTAATAATGTTTTTGTTATTAATAATACATATATAATAATATTAAAGGAAGGATAATATGCAAATAAATATTCACAGGTTTTTTTATCATAATATAAATACATATTTTAAAGTTTTTTATAATAATAATAATATATGAATGAACACTTTTTAGTAATGTTTTTGTAATTAATAATACAAATATAATAATATTATAGAAACGATAATATGCAAATAAATATTGACAGGTTTTTTTGATCATAATATAAATACATAGTTTAAAGTTTTTTTATAATAATAAATATATATGAATGAACACTTTTTAGTAATGTTTTTGTAATTAATAATACAAATATAATAATATTATAGAAACGATAATATGCAAATAAATATTGACAGGTTTTTTTGATCATAATATAAATACATAGTTTAAAGTTTTTTTATAATTATAATTATATATGAATGAACACTTTTTAATAATGTTTTTGTTATGAATAATACATATATAATAATATTATAGGAAGGATAATATACAAATAAATATATATAAATGTTTTTGATCATAATATAAATACATATTTTATAATATTTTTATAATTATAATATTATATGAATGAACACTTTTTAATAATGTTTTTGTTATGAATAATACATATATAATAATATTATAGGAAGGATAATATACAAATAAATATATATAAATGTTTTTGATCATAATATAAAAACATATTTTATAATATTTTTATAATAATAATTATATATGAATGAACACTTTTTAATAATGTTTTTGTTATTAATAATACATATATAATAATATTATAGGAAGGATAATATGCAAATAAATATTCACAGGTTTTTTTTATCATAATATAAATACATATTTTAAAGTTTTTTATAATAATAATTATATATGAATGAACACTTTTTAGTAATGTTTTTGTAATTAATAATACAAATATAATAATATTATAGAAACGATAATATGAAAATAAATATTGACAGTTTTTTTGATCATAATATAAATACATAGTTTAAAGTTTTTTTATAATTATAATTATATATGAACGAACACTTTTTAATAATGTTTTTGTTATGAATAATACATATATAATAATATTATAGGAAGGATAATATACAAATAAATATATATAAATGTTTTTGATCATAATATAAATACATATTTTATAATATTTTTATAATAATAATTATATATGATTGAACACTTTTGAATAATGTTTTTGTTATTAATAATACATATAATACTAATATTATAGGAAGGATAATATACAAATAAATATATATAAATGTTTTTGATCATAATATAAATACATATTTTATAATATTTTTATAATAATAATTATATATGAATGAACACTTTTTAATAATGTTTTTGTTATTAATAATACATATATAATAATATTATAGGAAGGATAATATGCAAATAAATATTCACAGGTTTTTTTATCATAATATAAATACATATTTTAAAGTTTTTTATAATAATAATAATATATGAATGAACACTTTTTAGTAATGTTTTTGTAATTAATAATACAAATATAATAATATTATAGAAACGATAATATGCAAATAAATATTGACAGGTTTTTTTGATCATAATATAAATACATAGTTTAAAGTTTTTTTATAATTATAATTATATATGAATGAACACTTTTTAATAATGTTTTTGTTATGAATAATACATATATAATAATATTATAGGAAGGATAATATACAAATAAATATATATAAATGTTTTTGATCATAATATAAATACATATTTTATAATATTTTTATAATAATAATAATATATGAATGAACACTTTTTAATAATGTTTTTGTTATGAATAATACATATATAATAATATTATAGGAAGGATAATATACAAATAAATATATATAAATGTTTTTGATCATAATATAAATACACATTTTATAATATTTTTATAATTATAATAATATATGAATGAACACTTTTTAATAATGTTTTTGTTATGAATAATACATATATAATAATATTATAGGAAGGATAATATACAAATAAATATATATAAATGTTTTTGATCATAATATAAAAACATATTTTATAATATTTTTATAATAATAATTATATATGAATGAACACTTTTTAATAATGTTTTTGTTATTAATAATACATATATAATAATATTATAGGAAGGATAATATGCAAATAAATATTCACAGGTTTTTTTTATCATAATATAAATACATATTTTAAAGTTTTTAATAATAATAATTATATATGAATGAACACTTTTTAGTAATGTTTTTGTAATTAATAATACAAAAAATAATAATATTATAGAAACGATAATATGAAAATAAATATTGACAGTTTTTTTGATCATAATATAAATACATAGTTTAAAGTTTTTTTATAATTATAATTATATATGAACGAACACTTTTTAATAATGTTTTTGTTATGAATAATACATATATAATAATATTATAGGAAGGATAATATACAAATAAATATATATAAATGTTTTTGATCATAATATAAATACATATTTTTTAATATTTTTATAATAATAATTATATATGAATGAACACTTTTTAATAATGTTTTTGTTCTTAATAATACATATATAATAATATTATAGGAAGGATAATGTGCAAATAAATATTCACAGGTTTTTTTATCATAATATAAATACATATTTTAAAGTTTTTTATAATAATAATAATATATGAATGAACACTTTTTAGTAATGTTTTTGTAATTAATAATACAAATATAATAATATTATAGAAACGATAATATGCAAATAAATATTGACAGGTTTTTTTGATCATAATATAAATACATAGTTTAAAGTTTTTTTATAATTATAATTATATATGAATGAACACTTTTTAATAATGTTTTTGTTATGAATAATACATATATAATAATATTATAGGAAGGATAATATACAAATAAATATATATAAATGTTTTTGATCATAATATAAATACATATTTTATAATATTTTTATAATAATAATAATATATGAATGAACACTTTTTAATAATGTTTTTGTTATGAATAATACATATATAATAATATTATAGGAAGGATAATATACAAATAAATATATATAAATGTTTTTGATCATAATATAAATACATATTTTATAATATTTTTATAATAATAATTATATATGAATGAACACTTTTTAATAATGTTTTTGTTATTAATAATACATATATAATAATATTATAGGAAGGATAATATACAAATAAATATAGGTATATAAATGTTTTTGATCATAATATAAATACATATTTTATAATACTTTTATAATAATAATTATATATGAATGAACACTTTTTAATGATGTTTTTGTAATTAATAATACATATATAATAATATTATAGGAAGGATAATATGCAAATAAATATTCACAGTTTTTTTTATCATAATATAAATACATATTTAAAAGTTTTTTATAATAATAATTATATATGAATGAACACTTTTTAGTAATGTTTTTGTAATTAATAATACAAATATAATAATATTATAGAAACGATAATATGAAAATAAATATTGACAGGTTTTCTTGATCATAATATAAATACATAGTTTAAAGTTTTTTTATAATTATAATTATATATGAATGAACACTTTTTAATAATGTTTTTGTTATGAATAATACATATATAATAATATTATAGGAAGGATAATATACAAATAAATATATAAAAATGTTTTTGATCATAAATTAATACATATTTTATAATATTTTTATAATTATAATTATATATGAATGAACACTTTTTAATAATGTTTTTAATAATAATAATACATATATATTAATATTATAGTAAGGATAATATGCAATTAAATATTGACAGGTTTTTTTTATCATAATATAAATACATATTTTATAATTTTTATATAAAAATAATTATATATAAATGAACACTTTTTAATGATGTTTTTGTTATTAATAATACATATATAATAATATTATAGGAAGGATAATATACAAATAAATATATATAAATGTTTTGATCATAATATAAATACATATTTTATAATATTTTTATAATAATAATTATATATGAATGAACACTTTTTAATGATGTTTTTGTAATTAATAATACATATATAATAATATTATAAGAAGGATAATATGCAAATAAATATTCACAGTTTTTTTTTATCATAATATAAATACATATTTAAAAGTTTTTTATAATAATAATTATATATGAATGAACACTTTTTAGTAATGTTTTTGTAATTAATAATACAAATATAATAATATTATAGAAACGATAATATGAAAATAAATATTGACAGGTTTTTTTGATCATAATATAAATACATAGTTTAAAGTTTTTTATAATTATAATTATATATGAATGAACACTTTTTAATAATGTTTTTGTTATGAATAATACATATATAATAATATTATAGGAAGGATAATATACAAATAAATATATAAAAATGTTTTTGATCATAATATAAATACATATTTTATAATATTTTTATAATTATAATTATATATGAATGAACACATTTTAATAATGTTTTTAATAATAATAATACATATATATTAATATTATAGTAAGGATAATATGCAATTAAATATTGACAGGTTTTTTTTATCATAATATAAATACATATTTTAAAGTTTTTTATAATAATAATTATATATGAATGAACACTTTTTAGTAATGTTTTTGTAATTAATAATACAAATATAATAATATTATAGAAACAATAATATGCAAATAAATATTGACAGGTTTTTTAATCATAACATAAATACATAGTTTAAAGTTTTTTTATAATTATAATTATATATGAATGAACACTTTTTAATAATGTTTTTGTTATTAATAATACATATATAATTATATTATAGGAAGGATAATATACAAATAAACATATATAAATGTTTTTGATCATAATATAAATACATATTTTATAATCTTTTTATAATAATAATTATATATGAATGAACACTTTTTAATAATGTTTTTGTTATTAATAATACATATATAATAATATTATAGGAAGGATAATATACAAATAAATATATATAAATGTTTTTGATCATAATATAAATACATATTTTATAATATTTTTATAATTATAATTATATATGAATGAACACTTTTTAATAATGTTTTTGTTATTAATAATACATATATAATAATATTATATGAAGGATAATATACAAATAAATATATATAAATGTTTTTTAACATAATATAAATACATATTTTATAATATTTTTATAATAATAATTATATATGAATGAACACTTTTTAATACTGTTTTTGTTATTAATAATACATATATAATAATATTATAGGAAGGATAATATACAAATAAATATATATAAATGTTTTTGATCATAATATAAATACATATTTTATAATATTTTTTATAATTATAATTATATATGAATGAACACTTTTTAATAATGTTTTTAATAATAATAATACATATATATTAATATTATAGGAAGGATAATATGCAATTAAATATTGACAGGTTTTTTTTATCATAATATAAATACATATTTTAAATCTTTTTATAATAATAATTATATATGAATGAACACTTTTTAGTAATGTTTTTGTAATTAATAATACAAATATAATAATATTAAAGAAACAATAATATGCAAATAAATATTGACAGGTTTTTTTGATCATAATATAAATACATAGTTTAAAGTATTTTTATAATTATAATTATATATGAATGAACACTTTTTAATAATGTTTTTGTTATGAATAATACATATATAATAATATTATAGGAAGGATAATATACAAATAAATATATAAAAATGTTTTTGATCATAATATAAATACATATTTTATAATATTTTTATAATTATAATTATATATGAATGAACACTTTTTAATAATGTTTTTAATAATAATAATACATATATATTAATATTATAGTAAGGATAATATGCAATTAAATATTGACAGGTTTTTTTATCATAATATAAATACATATTTTATAATTTTTATATAAAAATAGTTATATATGAATGAACACTTTTTAATGATGTTTTTGTTATTAATAATACATATATAATAATATTATAGGAAGGATAATATACAAATTAATATATATAAATGTTTTTGATCATAATATAAATACATATTTTATAATATTTTTATAATAATAATTATATATGAATGAACACTTTTGAATAATGTTTTTGTTATTAATAATACATATATAATAATATTATAGGAAGGATAATATACAAATAAATATATATAAATGTTTTTGATCATAATATAAATACATATTTTATAATATTTTTATAATAATAATTATATATGAATGAACACCTTTTAATAATGTTTTTGTTATTAATAATACATATATAATAATATTATAGGAAGGATAATATGCAAATAAATATTCACAGGTTTTTTTATCATAATATAAATACATATTTTAAAGTTTTTTATAATAATAATAATATATGAATAAACACTTTTTAGTAATGTTTTTGTAATTAATAATCCAAATATAATAATATTATAGAAACGATAATATGCAAATAAATATTGACAGGTTTTTTTGATCATAATATAAATACATAGTTTAAAGTTTTTTTATAATTATAATTATATATGAATGAACACTTTTTAGTAATGTTTTTGTAATTAATAATACAAATATAATAATATTATAGAAACGATAATATGCAAATAAATATTGACAGGTTTTTTTGATCATAATATAAATACATAGTTTAAAGTATTTTTATAATTATAATTATATATGAATGAACACTTTTTAATAATGTTTTTGTTATGAATAATACATATATAATAATATTATAGGAAGGATAATATACAAATAAATATATATAAATGTTTTTGATCATAATATAAATACACATTTTATAATATTTTTATAATTATAATAATATATGAATGAACACTTTTTAATAATGTTTTTGTTATGAATAATACATATATAATAATATTATAGGAAGGATAATATACAAATAAATATATATAAATGTTTTTGATCATAATATAAAAACATATTTTATAATATTTTTATAATAATAATTATATATGAATGAACACTTTTTAATAATGTTTTTGTTATTAATAATACATATATAATAATATTATAGGAAGGATAATATGCAAATAAATATTCACAGGTTTTTTTTATCATAATATAAATACATATTTTAAAGTTTTTAATAATAATAATTATATATGAATGAACACTTTTTAGTAATGTTTTTGTAATTAATAATACAAAAAATAATAATATTATAGAAACGATAATATGAAAATAAATATTGACAGTTTTTTTGATCATAATATAAATACATAGTTTAAAGTTTTTTTATAATTATAATTATATATGAACGAACACTTTTTAATAATGTTTTTGTTATGAATAATACATATATAATAATATTATAGGAAGGATAATATACAAATAAATATATATAAATGTTTTTGATCATAATATAAATACATATTTTTTAATATTTTTATAATAATAATTATATATGAATGAACACTTTTTAATAATGTTTTTGTTCTTAATAATACATATATAATAATATTATAGGAAGGATAATGTGCAAATAAATATTCACAGGTTTTTTTATCATAATATAAATACATATTTTAAAGTTTTTTATAATAATAATAATATATGAATGAACACTTTTTAGTAATGTTTTTGTAATTAATAATACAAATATAATAATATTATAGAAACGATAATATGCAAATAAATATTGACAGGTTTTTTTGATCATAATATAAATACATAGTTTAAAGTTTTTTTATAATTATAATTATATATGAATGAACACTTTTTAATAATGTTTTTGTTATGAATAATACATATATAATAATATTATAGGAAGGATAATATACAAATAAATATATATAAATGTTTTTGATCATAATATAAATACATATTTTATAATATTTTTATAATAATAATAATATATGAATGAACACTTTTTAATAATGTTTTTGTTATGAATAATACATATATAATAATATTATAGGAAGGATAATATACAAATAAATATATATAAATGTTTTTGATCATAATATAAATACATATTTTATAATATTTTTATAATAATAATTATATATGAATGAACACTTTTTAATAATGTTTTTGTTATTAATAATACATATATAATAATATTATAGGAAGGATAATATACAAATAAATATAGGTATATAAATGTTTTTGATCATAATATAAATACATATTTTATAATACTTTTATAATAATAATTATATATGAATGAACACTTTTTAATGATGTTTTTGTAATTAATAATACATATATAATAATATTATAGGAAGGATAATATGCAAATAAATATTCACAGTTTTTTTTATCATAATATAAATACATATTTAAAAGTTTTTTATAATAATAATTATATATGAATGAACACTTTTTAGTAATGTTTTTGTAATTAATAATACAAATATAATAATATTATAGAAACGATAATATGAAAATAAATATTGACAGGTTTTCTTGATCATAATATAAATACATAGTTTAAAGTTTTTTTATAATTATAATTATATATGAATGAACACTTTTTAATAATGTTTTTGTTATGAATAATACATATATAATAATATTATAGGAAGGATAATATACAAATAAATATATAAAAATGTTTTTGATCATAAATTAATACATATTTTATAATATTTTTATAATTATAATTATATATGAATGAACACTTTTTAATAATGTTTTTAATAATAATAATACATATATATTAATATTATAGTAAGGATAATATGCAATTAAATATTGACAGGTTTTTTTTATCATAATATAAATACATATTTTATAATTTTTATATAAAAATAATTATATATAAATGAACACTTTTTAATGATGTTTTTGTTATTAATAATACATATATAATAATATTATAGGAAGGATAATATACAAATAAATATATATAAATGTTTTGATCATAATATAAATACATATTTTATAATATTTTTATAATAATAATTATATATGAATGAACACTTTTTAATGATGTTTTTGTAATTAATAATACATATATAATAATATTATAAGAAGGATAATATGCAAATAAATATTCACAGTTTTTTTTTATCATAATATAAATACATATTTAAAAGTTTTTTATAATAATAATTATATATGAATGAACACTTTTTAGTAATGTTTTTGTAATTAATAATACAAATATAATAATATTATAGAAACGATAATATGAAAATAAATATTGACAGGTTTTTTTGATCATAATATAAATACATAGTTTAAAGTTTTTTATAATTATAATTATATATGAATGAACACTTTTTAATAATGTTTTTGTTATGAATAATACATATATAATAATATTATAGGAAGGATAATATACAAATAAATATATAAAAATGTTTTTGATCATAATATAAATACATATTTTATAATATTTTTATAATTATAATTATATATGAATGAACACATTTTAATAATGTTTTTAATAATAATAATACATATATATTAATATTATAGTAAGGATAATATGCAATTAAATATTGACAGGTTTTTTTTATCATAATATAAATACATATTTTAAAGTTTTTTATAATAATAATTATATATGAATGAACACTTTTTAGTAATGTTTTTGTAATTAATAATACAAATATAATAATATTATAGAAACAATAATATGCAAATAAATATTGACAGGTTTTTTAATCATAACATAAATACATAGTTTAAAGTTTTTTTATAATTATAATTATATATGAATGAACACTTTTTAATAATGTTTTTGTTATTAATAATACATATATAATTATATTATAGGAAGGATAATATACAAATAAACATATATAAATGTTTTTGATCATAATATAAATACATATTTTATAATCTTTTTATAATAATAATTATATATGAATGAACACTTTTTAATAATGTTTTTGTTATTAATAATACATATATAATAATATTATAGGAAGGATAATATACAAATAAATATATATAAATGTTTTTGATCATAATATAAATACATATTTTATAATATTTTTATAATTATAATTATATATGAATGAACACTTTTTAATAATGTTTTTGTTATTAATAATACATATATAATAATATTATATGAAGGATAATATACAAATAAATATATATAAATGTTTTTTAACATAATATAAATACATATTTTATAATATTTTTATAATAATAATTATATATGAATGAACACTTTTTAATACTGTTTTTGTTATTAATAATACATATATAATAATATTATAGGAAGGATAATATACAAATAAATATATATAAATGTTTTTGATCATAATATAAATACATATTTTATAATATTTTTTATAATTATAATTATATATGAATGAACACTTTTTAATAATGTTTTTAATAATAATAATACATATATATTAATATTATAGGAAGGATAATATGCAATTAAATATTGACAGGTTTTTTTTATCATAATATAAATACATATTTTAAATCTTTTTATAATAATAATTATATATGAATGAACACTTTTTAGTAATGTTTTTGTAATTAATAATACAAATATAATAATATTAAAGAAACAATAATATGCAAATAAATATTGACAGGTTTTTTTGATCATAATATAAATACATAGTTTAAAGTATTTTTATAATTATAATTATATATGAATGAACACTTTTTAATAATGTTTTTGTTATGAATAATACATATATAATAATATTATAGGAAGGATAATATACAAATAAATATATAAAAATGTTTTTGATCATAATATAAATACATATTTTATAATATTTTTATAATTATAATTATATATGAATGAACACTTTTTAATAATGTTTTTAATAATAATAATACATATATATTAATATTATAGTAAGGATAATATGCAATTAAATATTGACAGGTTTTTTTATCATAATATAAATACATATTTTATAATTTTTATATAAAAATAGTTATATATGAATGAACACTTTTTAATGATGTTTTTGTTATTAATAATACATATATAATAATATTATAGGAAGGATAATATACAAATTAATATATATAAATGTTTTTGATCATAATATAAATACATATTTTATAATATTTTTATAATAATAATTATATATGAATGAACACTTTTGAATAATGTTTTTGTTATTAATAATACATATATAATAATATTATAGGAAGGATAATATACAAATAAATATATATAAATGTTTTTGATCATAATATAAATACATATTTTATAATATTTTTATAATAATAATTATATATGAATGAACACCTTTTAATAATGTTTTTGTTATTAATAATACATATATAATAATATTATAGGAAGGATAATATGCAAATAAATATTCACAGGTTTTTTTATCATAATATAAATACATATTTTAAAGTTTTTTATAATAATAATAATATATGAATAAACACTTTTTAGTAATGTTTTTGTAATTAATAATCCAAATATAATAATATTATAGAAACGATAATATGCAAATAAATATTGACAGGTTTTTTTGATCATAATATAAATACATAGTTTAAAGTTTTTTTATAATTATAATTATATATGAATGAACACTTTTTAGTAATGTTTTTGTAATTAATAATACAAATATAATAATATTATAGAAACGATAATATGCAAATAAATATTGACAGGTTTTTTTGATCATAATATAAATACATAGTTTAAAGTATTTTTATAATAATAATTATATATGAATGAACACTTTTGAATAATGTTTTTGTTATTAATAATACATATATAATAATATTATAGGAAGGATAATATACAAATAAATATATATAAATGTTTTTGATCATAATATAAATACATATTTTATAATATTTTTATAATAATAATTATATATGAATGAACACCTTTTAATAATGTTTTTGTTATTAATAATACATATATAATAATATTATAGGAAGGATAATATGCAAATAAATATTCACAGGTTTTTTTATCATAATATAAATACATATTTTAAAGTTTTTTATAATAATAATAATATATGAATAAACACTTTTTAGTAATGTTTTTGTAATTAATAATCCAAATATAATAATATTATAGAAACGATAATATGCAAATAAATATTGACAGGTTTTTTTGATCATAATATAAATACATAGTTTAAAGTTTTTTTATAATTATAATTATATATGAATGAACACTTTTTAGTAATGTTTTTGTAATTAATAATACAAATATAATAATATTATAGAAACGATAATATGCAAATAAATATTGACAGGTTTTTTTGATCATAATATAAATACATAGTTTAAAGTATTTTTATAATTATAATTATATATGAATGAACACTTTTTAATAATGTTTTTGTTATGAATAATACATATATAATAATATTATAGGAAGGATAATATACAAATAAATATATAAAAATGTTTTTGATCATAATATAAATACATATTTTATAATATTTTTATAATTATAATTATATATGAATGAACACTTTTTAATAATGTTTTTAATAATAATAATACATATATATTAATATTATAGTAAGGATAATATGCAATTAAATATTGACAGGTTTTTTTATCATAATATAAATACATATTTTATAATTTTTATATAAAAATAGTTATATATGAATGAACACTTTTTAATGATGTTTTTGTTATTAATAATACATATATAATAATATTATAGGAAGGATAATATACAAATTAATATATATAAATGTTTTTGATCATAATATAAATACATATTTTATAATATTTTTATAATAATAATTATATATGAATGAACACTTTTGAATAATGTTTTTGTTATTAATAATACATATATAATAATATTATAGGAAGGATAATATACAAATAAATATATATAAATGTTTTTGATCATAATATAAATACATATTTTATAATATTTTTATAATAATAATTATATATGAATGAACACCTTTTAATAATGTTTTTGTTATTAATAATACATATATAATAATATTATAGGAAGGATAATATGCAAATAAATATTCACAGGTTTTTTTATCATAATATAAATACATATTTTAAAGTTTTTTATAATAATAATAATATATGAATGAACACTTTTTAGTAATGTTTTTGTAATTAATAATCCAAATATAATAATATTATAGAAACGATAATATGCAAATAAATATTGACAGGTTTTTTTGATCATAATATAAATACATAGTTTAAAGTTTTTTTATAATTATAATTATATATGAATGAACACTTTTTAGTAATGTTTTTGTAATTAATAATACAAATATAATAATATTATAGAAACGATAATATGCAAATAAATATTGACAGGTTTTTTTGATCATATAATAAATACATAGTTTAAAGTTTTTTTATAATTATAATTATATATGAATGAACACTTTTTAATAATGTTTTTGTTATGAATAATACATATATAATAATATTATAGGAAGGATAATATACAAATAAATATATATAAATGTTTTTGATCATAATATAAATACATATTTTATAATAATTTTATAATAATAATAATATATGAATGAACACTTTTTAATAATGTTTTTGTTATTAATAATACATATATAATAATATTATAGGAAGGATAATATACAAATAAATATATAAAAATGTTTTTGATCATAATATAAATATATATTTTATAATATTTTTATAATAATGATTATATATGAATGAACACTTTTTAATAATGTTTTTGTTATTAATAATACATATATAATAATATTATAGGAAGGATAATATGCAAATAAATATTCACAGGTTTTTTTATCATAATATAAATACATATTTTAAAGTTTTTTATAATAATAATAATATATGAATGAACACTTTTAGTAATGTTTTTGTAATTAATAATACAAATATAATAATATTATAGAAACGATAATATGCAAATAAATATTGACAGGTTTTTTTGATCATAATATAAATACATAGTTTAAAGTTTTTTTATAATAATAATTATATATGAATGAACACTTTTTAGTAATGTTTTTGTAATTAATAATAATTTAATTGCATATTATCCTTACTATAATATTAATATATATGTATTATTATTATTAAAAACATTATTAAAAAGTGTACATTCATATATAATTATAATTATACAAATATTTTAAAATATGTATTTATATTATGATCAAAAAACATTTTTATATATTTATTTGTATATTATCCTTCCTATAATATTATTATATATGTATTATTCATAACAAAAACATTATTAAAAAGTGTTCATTCATATATAATTATTATTATAAAAAAACTTTAAACTATGTATTTATATTATGATCAAAAAAACCTGTCAATATTTATTTGCATATTATCGTTTCTATAATATTATTATATTTGTATTATTAATTACAAAAACATTACTAAAAAGTGTTAATTCATATATTATTATTATTATAAAAAACTTTAAAATATGTATTTATATTATGATAAAAAAACCTGTGAATATTTATTTGCATATTATCCTTCCTATAATATTATTATATATGTATTATTAATAACAAAAACATTATTAAAAAGTGTTCATTCATATATAATTATTATTATAAAAATATTATAAAATATGTATTTATATTATGATCAAAAACATTTTTATATATTTATTTGTATATTATCCTTCCTATAATATTATTATATATGTATTATTAATAACAAAAACATTATTAAAAAGTGTTCATTCATATATTATTATTATTATAAAATTATTATAAAATATGTATTTATATAATGATCAAAAACATTTATATATATTTATTTGTATATTATCCTTCCAAAAAAACCTGTCAATATTTATTTGCATATTATCGTTTCTATAATATTATTATATTTGTATTATTAATTACAAAAACATTACTAAAAAGTGTTCATTCATATATAATTATTATTATAAAAAAACTTTAAACTATGTATTTATATTATGATCAAAAAAACCTGTCAATATTTATTTGCATATTATCGTTTCTATAATATTATTATATTTGTATTATTAATAACAAAAACATTATTAAAAAGTGTTCATTCATATATTATTATTATTATAAAATTATTATAAAATATGTATTTATATTATGATCAAAAACATTTATATATATTTATTTGTATATTATCCTTCCTATAATATTATTATATATGTATTATTTATAACAAAAACATTATTAAAAAGTGTTCATTCATATATAATTATAATTATAAAAAAACTTTAAACTATGTATTTATATTATGATCAAAAAAACCTGTCAATATTTATTTGCATATTATCGTTTCTATAATATTATTATATTTGGATTATTAATTACAAAAACATTACTAAAAAGTGTTCATTCATTTATTATTATTATTATAAAAAACTTTAAAATATGTATTTATATTATGATAAAAAAACCTGTGAATATTTATTTGCATATTATCCTTCCTATAATATTATTATATATGTATTATTAATAACAAAAACATTATTAAAAGGTGTTCATTCATATATAATTATTATTATAAAAATATTATAAAATATGTATTTATATTATGATCAAAAACATTTATATATATTTATTTGTATATTATCCTTCCTATAATATTATTATATATGTATTATTAATAACAAAAACATTATTCAAAAGTGTTCATTCATATATAATTATTATTATAAAAATATTATAAAATATGTATTTATATTATAATAAAAAAAACTGTGAATATTTATTTGCATATTATCCTTCCTATAATATTATTATATATGTATTATTAATTACAAAAACATCATTAAAAAGTGTTCATTCATTTATAATTATAATTATAAAAATATTATAAAATATGTATTTATATTATGATCAAAAACATTTTTATATATTTATTTGTATATTATCCTTCCTATAATATTATTATATATGTATAATTCATAACAAAAACATTATTAAAAAGTGTTCATTCATATATAATTATAATTATAAAAAAACTTTAAACTATGTATTTATATTATGATCAAAAAAACCTGTCAATATTTATTTGCATATTATTGTTTCTTTAATATTATTATATTTGTATTATTAATTACAAAAACATTACTAAAAAGTGTTCATTCATATATAATTATTAATATAAAAAGATTTAAAATATGTATTTATATTATGATAAAAAAAACCTGTCAATATTTAATTGCATATTATCCTTCCTATAATATTAATATATATGTATTATTATTATTAAAAACATTATTAAAAAGTGTTCATTCATATATAATTATAATTATAAAAAATATTATAAAATATGTATTTATATTATGATCAAAAACATTTATATATATTTATTTGTATATTATCCTTCCTATAATATTATTATATATGTATTATTAATAACAAAAACATTATTAAAAAGTGTTCATTCATATATATTTATTATTATAAAAATATTATAAAATATGTATTTATATTATGATCAAAAACATTTATATATATTTATTTGTATATTATCCTTCCTATAATATTATTATATATGTATTATTAATAACAAAAACATTATTAAAAAGTGTTCATTCATATATAATTATAATTATAAAAATATTATAAAATATGTATTTATATTATGATCAAAAACATTAATATATAATTATTTGTATATTATCCTTCCTATAATATTATTATATATGTATTATTAATAACAAAAACATTATTAAAAAGTGTTCATTCATATATAATTATTATTATAAAAATATTATAAAATATGTATTTATATTATGATCAAAAACATTTATATATATTTATTTGTATATTATCCGTCCTATAATATTATTATATATGTATTATTAATAACAAAAACATTATTAAAAAGTGTTCATTCATATATTATTATTATTATAAAAATATTATAAAATATGTATTTATATTATGATCAAAAACATTTATATATATTTATTTGTATATTATCCTTTCTATAATATTATTATATATGTATTATTCATAACAAAAACATTATTAAAAAGTGTTCATTCATATATAATTATAATTATAAAAAAACTTTAAACTATGTATTTATATTATGATCAAAAAAACCTGTCAATATTTATTTTCATATTATCGTTTCTATAATATTATTATATTTGTATTATTAATTACAAAAACATTACTAAAAAGTGTTCATTCATATATAATTATTATTATAAAAAACTTTAAAATATGTATTTATATTATGATAAAAAAAACCTGTCAATATTTAATTGCATATTATCCTTACTATAATATTAATATATATGTATTATTATTATTAAAAACATTATTAAAAAGTGTTCATTCATATATAATTATAATTATAAAAATATTATAAAATATGTATTTATATTATGATCAAAAACATTTTTATATATTTATTTTTATATTATCCTTCCTATAATATTATTATATATGTATTATTCATAACAAAAACATTATTAAAAAGTGTTCATTCATATATAATTATAATTATAAAAAAACTTTAAACTATGTATTTATATTATGATCAAAAAAACCTGTCAATATTTATTTTCATATTATCGTTTCTATAATATTATTATATTTGTATTATTAATTACAAAAACATTACTAAAAAGTGTTCATTCATATATAATTATTATTATAAAAAACTTTTAAATATGTATTTATATTATGATAAAAAAAAACTGTGAATATTTATTTGCATATTATCCTTCCTATAATATTATTATATATGTATTATTAATTACAAAAACATCATTAAAAAGTGTTCATTCATATATAATTATTATTATAAAAATATTATAAAATATGTATTTATATTATGATCAAAACATTTATATATATTTATTTGTATATTATCCTTCCTATAATATTATTATATATGTATTATTAATAACAAAAACATCATTAAAAAGTGTTCATTCATATATAATTATTTTTATATAAAAATTATAAAAATATGTATTTATATTATAATAAAAAAAACCTGTCAATATTTAATTGCATATTATCCTTACTATAATATTAATATATATGTATTATTATTATTAAAAACATTATTAAAAATCGTCCATTCATATATAATTATAATTATAAAAATATTATAAAATATGTATTTATATTATGATCAAAAACATTAATATATATTTATTTGTATATTATCCTTCCTATAATATTATTATATATGTATTATTAATAACAAAAACATTATTAAAAAGTGTTCATTCATATATAATTATTATTATAAAAATATTATAAAATATGTATTTATATTATGATCAAAAACATTTATATATATTTATTTGTATATTATCCTTCCTATAATATTATTATATATGTATTATTAATAACAAAAACATTATTAAAAAGTGTTCATTCATATATTATTATTATTATAAAAATATTATAAAATATGTATTTATATTATGATCAAAAACATTTATATATATTTATTTGTATATTATCCTTTCTATAATATTATTAAATATGTATTATTCATAACAAAAACATTATTAAAAAGTGTTCATTCATATATAATTATAATTATAAAAAAACTTTAAACTATGTATTTATATTATGATCAAAAAAACCTGTCAATATTTATTTTCATATTATCGTTTCTATAATATTATTATATTTGTATTATTAATTACAAAAACATTACTAAAAAGTGTTCATTCATATATAATTATTATTATAAAAAACTTTAAAATATGTATTTATATTATGATAAAAAAACCTGTCAATATTTAATTGCATATTATCCTTACTATAATATTAATATATATGTATTATTATTATTAAAAACATTATTAAAAAGTGTTCATTCATATATAATTATAATTATAAAAATATTATAAAATATGTATTTATATTATGATCAAAAACATTTTTATATATTTATTTGTATATTATCCTTTCTATAATATTATTATATATGTATTATTCATAACAAAAACATTATTAAAAAGTGTTCATTCATATATAATTATAATTATAAAAAAACTTTAAACTATGTATTTATATTATGATCAAAAAAACCTGTCAATATTTATTTTCATATTATCGTTTCTATAATATTATTATATTTGTATTATTAATTACAAAAACATTACTAAAAAGTGTTCATTCATATATAATTATTATTATAAAAAACTTTTAAATATGTATTTATATTATGATAAAAAAAACTGTGAATATTTATTTGCATATTATCCTTCCTATAATATTATTATATATGTATTATTAATTACAAAAACATTATTAAAAAGTGTTCATTCATATATAATTATTATTATAAAAATATTATAAAATATGTATTTATATTATGATCAAAAACATTTTTATATATTTATTTGTATATTATCCTTCCTATAATATTATTATATATGTATTATTCATAACAAAAACATTATTAAAAAGTGTTCATTCATATATAATTATAATTATAAAAAAACTTTAAACTATGTATTTATATTATGATCAAAAAAACCTGTCAATATTTATTTTCATATTATCGTTTCTATAATATTATTATATTTGTATTATTAATTACAAAAACATTACTAAAAAGTGTTCATTCATATATAATTATTATTATAAAAAACTTTTAAATATGTATTTATATTATGATAAAAAAAAACTGTGAATATTTATTTGCATATTATCCTTCCTATAATATTATTATATATGTATTATTAATTACAAAAACATCATTAAAAAGTGTTCATTCATATATTATTATTATTATAAAAATATTATAAAATATGTATTTATATTATGATCAAAACATTTATATATATTTATTTGTATATTATCCTTCCTATAATATTATTATATATGTATTATTAATAACAAAAACATCATTAAAAAGTGTTCATTCATATATAATTATTTTTATATAAAAATTATAAAATATGTATTTATATTATGATAAAAAAAACCTGTCAATATTTAATTGCATATTATCCTTACTATAATATTAATATATATGTATTATTATTATTAAAAACATTATTAAAAAGTGTTCATTCATATATAATTATAATTATAAAAATATTATAAAATATGTATTTATATTATGATCAAAAACATTTTTATATATTTATTTGTATATTATCCTTCCTATAATATTATTATATATGTATTATTCATAACAAAAACATTATTAAAAAGTGTTCATTCATATATAATTATAATTATAAAAAAACTTTAAACTATGTATTTATATTATGATCAAAAAAACCTGTCAATATTTATTTTCATATTATCGTTTCTATAATATTATTATATTTGTATTATTAATTACAAAAACATTACTAAAAAGTGTTCATTCAAATATAATTATTATTATAAAAAAACTTTTAAATATGTATTTATATTATGATAAAAAAAACTGTGAATATTTATTTGCATATTATCCTTCCTATAATATTATTATATATGTATTATTAATTACAAAAACATTATTAAAAAGTGTTCATTCATATATAATTATAATTATAAAAATATTATAAAATATGTACTGTATTTATATTATGATCAAAAACCTTTTATATATATTTATTTGTATATTATCCTTCCTATAATATTATTATATATGTATTATTAATAACAAAAACATTATTAAAAAGTGTTCATTCATATATAATTATTATTATAAAAATATTATAAAATATGTATTTATATTATGATCAAAAACATTTATATATATTTATTTGTATATTATCCTTCCTATTATATTATTATATATGTATTATTAATAACAAAAACATTATTAAAAAGTGTTCATTCATATATTATTATTATTATAAAAATATTATAAAATATGTATTTATATTATGATCAAAAACATTTATATATATTTATTTGTATATTATCCTTTCTATAATATTATTATATATGTATTATTCATAACAAAAACATTATTAAAAAGTGTTCATTCATATATAATTATAATTATAAAAAAACTTTAAACTATGTATTTATATTATGATCAAAAAAACCTGTCAATATTTATTTTCATATTATCGTTTCTATAATATTATTATATTTGTATTATTAATTACAAAAACATTACTAAAAAGTGTTCATTCATATATAATTATTATTATAAAAAACTTTAAAATATGTATTTATATTATGATAAAAAAACCTGTCAATATTTAATTGCATATTATCCTTACTATAATATTAATATATATGTATTATTATTATTAAAAACATTATTAAAAAGTGTTCATTCATATATAATTATAATTATAAAAATATTATAAAATATGTATTTATATTATGATCAAAAACATTTTTATATATTTATTTGTATATTATCCTTCCTATAATATTATTATATATGTATTATTCATAACAAAAACATTATTAAAAAGTGTTCATTCATATATAATTATAATTATAAAAAAACTTTAAACTATGTATTTATATTATGATCAAAAAAACCTGTCAATATTTATTTTCATATTATCGTTTCTATAATATTATTATATTTGTATTATTAATTACAAAAACATTACTAAAAAGTGTTCATTCATATATAATTATTATTATAAAAAACTTTTAAATATGTATTTATATTATGATAAAAAAAAACTGTGAATATTTATTTGCATATTATCCTTCCTATAATATTATTATATATGTATTATTAATTACAAAAACATCATTAAAAAGTGTTCATTCATATATAATTATTATTATAAAAATATTATAAAATATGTATTTATATTATGATCAAAACATTTATATATATTTATTTGTATATTATCCTTCCTATAATATTATTATATATGTATTATTAATAACAAAAACATCATTAAAAAGTGTTCATTCATATATAATTATTTTTATATAAAAATTATAAAATATGTATTTATATTATGATAAAAAAAACCTGTCAATATTTAATTGCATATTATCCTTACTATAATATTAATATATATGTATTATTATTATTAAAAACATTATTAAAAAGTGTTCATTCATATATAATTATAATTATAAAAATATTATAAAATATGTATTTATATTATGATCAAAAACATTTTTATATATTTATTTGTATATTATCCTTCCTATAATATTATTATATATGTATTATTCATAACAAAAACATTATTAAAAAGTGTTCATTCATATATAATTATAATTATAAAAAAACTTTAAACTATGTATTTATATTATGATCAAAAAAACCTGTCAATATTTATTTTCATATTATCGTTTCTATAATATTATTATATTTGTATTATTAATTACAAAAACATTACTAAAAAGTGTTCATTCATATATAATTATTATTATAAAAAACTTTTAAATATGTATTTATATTATGATAAAAAAAACTGTGAATATTTATTTGCATATTATCCTTCCTATAATATTATTATATATGTATTATTAATTACAAAAACATCATTAAAAAGTGTTCCTTCATATATAATTATTATTATAAAAATATTATAAAATATGTATTTATATTATGATCAAAAACATTTATATACCTATATTTATTTGTATATTATCCTTCCTATAATATTATTATATATGTATTATTAATAACAAAAACATTATTAAAAAGTGTTCATTCATATATAATTATTATTATAAAAATATTATAAAATATGTATTTATATTATGATCAAAAACATTTATATATATTTATTTGTATATTATCCTTCCTATAATATTATTATATATGTATTATTCATAACAAAAACATTACTAAAAAGTGTTCATTCATATATTATTATTATTATAAAAATATTATAAAATATGTATTTATATTATGATCAAAAACATTTATATATATTTATTTGTATATTATCCTTCCTATAATATTATTATATATGTATTATTCATAACAAAAACATTATTAAAAAGTGTTCATTCATATATAATTATAATTATAAAAAAACTTTAAACTATGTATTTATATTATGATCAAAAAAACCTGTCAATATTTATTTGCATATTATCGTTTCTATAATATTATTATATTTGTATTATTAATTACAAAAACATTACTAAAAAGTGTTCATTCATATATTATTATTATTATAAAAAACTTTAAAATATGTATTTATATTATGATAAAAAAAACCTGTGAATATTTATTTGCATATTATCCTTCCTATAATATTATTATATATGTATTATTAATAACAAAAACATTATTAAAAAGTGTTCATTCATATATAATTATTATTATAAAAATATTATAAAATATGTATTTTTATTATGATCAAAAACATATATATATATTTATTTGTATATTATCCTTCCTATAATATTAGTATATATGTATTATTAATAACAAAAACATTATTCAAAAGTGTTCATTCATATATAATTATTATTATAAAAATATTATAAAATATGTATTTATATTATGATCAAAAACATTTATATATATTTATTTGTATATTATCCTTCCTATAATATTATTATATATGTATTATTCATAACAAAAACATTATTAAAAAGTGTTCATTCATATATAATTATAATTATAAAAAAACTTTAAACTATGTATTTATATTATGATCAAAAAAACCTGTCAATATTTATTTGCATATTATCGTTTCTATAATATTATTATAATTGTATTATTAATTACAAAAACATTACTAAAAAGTGTTCATTCATATATAATTATTATTATAAAAAAACTTTAAACTATGTATTTATATTATGATCAAAAAAACCTGTCAATATTTATTTGCATATTATCGTTTCTATAATATTATTATATTTGTATTATTAATTACAAAAACATTACTAAAAAGTGTTCATTCATATATAATTATTATTATAAAAAACTTTAAAATATGTATTTATATTATGATAAAAAAACCTGTGAATATTTATTTGCATATTATCCTTCCTATAATATTATTATATATGTATTATTAATAACAAAAACATTATTAAAAAGTGTTCATTCATATATAATTATTATTATAAAAATATTATAAAATATGTATTTATATTATGATCAAAAACATTTATATATATTTATTTGTATATTATCCTTCCTATAATATTATTATATATGTATTATTAATAACAAAAACATCATTAAAAAGTGTTCATTCATATATAATTATTTTTATATAAAAATTATAAAATAAGTATTTATATTATGAAAAAAAAACCTGTCAATATTTAATTGCATATTATCCTTACTATAATATTAATATATATGTATTATTATTATTAAAAACATTATTAAAAAGTGTTCATTCATATATAATTAAAATTATAAAAATATTATAAAATATGTATTTATATTATGATCAAAAACATTTTTATATATTTATTTGTATATTATCCTGCCTATAATATTATTATATATGTATTATTCATAACAAAAACATTATTAAAAAGTGTTCATTCATATATAATTATAATTATAAAAAAACTTTAAACTATGTATTTATATTATGATCAAAAAAACTTGTCAATATTTATTTGCATATTATTGTTTCTATAATATTATTATATTTGTATTATTATTTACAAAAACATTACTAAAAAGTGTTCATTCATATATAATTATTATTATAAAAAACTTTAAAATATGTATTTATATTATGATAAAAAAAACCTGTCAATATTTAATTGCATATTATCCTTCCTATAATATTAATATATATGTATTATTATTATTAAAAACATTATTAAAAAGTGTTCATTCATATATAATTATAATTATAAAAATATTATAAAATATGTATTTATATTATGATCAAAAACATTTATATATATTTATTTGTCTATTATCCTTCCTATAATATTATTATATATGTATTATTAATAACAAAAACATTTTTCAAAAGTGTTCATTCATATATAATTATTATTATAAAAATATTATAAAATATGTATTTATATTATGATCAAAAACATTTATATATATTTATTTGTATATTATCCTTCCTATAATATTATTATATATGTATTATTCATAACAAAAACATTATTAAAAAGTGTTCATTCATATATTATTATTATTATAAAAATATTATAAAATATGTATTTATATTATGATCAAAAACATTTATATATATTTATTTGTATATTATCCTTCCTATAATATTATTATATATGTATTATTCATAACAAAAACATTATTAAAAAGTGTTCATTCATATATAATTATAATTATAAAAAAACTTTAAACTATGTATTTATATTATGATCAAAAAAACCTGTCAATATTTATTTGCATATTATCGTTTCTATAATATTATTATATTTGTATTATTAATTACAAAAACATTACTAAAAAGTGTTCATTCATATATTATTATTATTATAAAAAACTTTAAAATATGTATTTATATTATGATAAAAAAACCTGTGAATATTTATTTGCATATTATCCTTCCTATAATATTATTATATATGTATTATTAATAACAAAAACATTATTAAAAAGTGTTCATTCATATATAATTATTATTATAAAAATATTATAAAATATGTATTTTTATTATGATCAAAAACATTTATATATATTTATTTGTATATTATCCTTCCTATAATATTAGTATATATGTATTATTAATAACAAAAACATTATTCAAAAGTGTTCATTCATATATAATTATTATTATAAAAATATTATAAAATATGTATTTATATTATGATCAAAAACATTTATATATATTTATTTGTATATTATCCTTCCTATAATATTATTATATATGTATTATTCATAACAAAAACATTATTAAAAAGTGTTCATTCATATATAATTATAATTATAAAAAAAACTTTAAACTATGTATTTATATTATGATCAAAAAAACCTGTCAATATATGAATATATATATGAATGAACACTTTTGAATAATGTTTTTGTTATTAATAATACATATATAATAATATTATAGGAAGGATAATAGACAAATAAATATATATAAATGTTTTTGATCATAATATAAATACATATTTTATAATATTTTTATAATTATAATTATATATGAATGAACACTTTTTAATAATGTTTTTAATAATAATAATACATATATATAAATATTATAGGAAGGATAATATGCAATTAAATATTTACAGGTTTTTTTATCATAATATAAATACATATTTTAAAGTTTTTTATAATAATAATTATATATGAATGAACACTTTTTAGTAATGTTTTTGTAAATAATAATACAAATATAATAATATTATAGAAACAATAATATGCAAATAAATATTGACAAGTTTTTTTGATCATAATATAAATACATAGTTTAAAGTTTTTTTATAATTATAATTATAAAAAAACTTTAAACTATGTATTTATATTATGATCAAAAAAACCTGTCAATATTTATTTTCATATTATCGTTTCTATAATATTATTATATTTGTATTATTAATTACAAAAACATTACTAAAAAGTGTTCATTCATATATAATTATTATTATAAAAAACTTTTAAATATGTATTTATATTATGATAAAAAAAACTGTGAATATTTATTTGCATATTATCCTTCCTATAATATTATTATATATGTATTATTAATTACAAAAACATTATTAAAAAGTGTTCATTCATATATAATTATTATTATAAAAATATTATAAAATATGTATTTATATTATGATCAAAAACATTTTTATATATTTATTTGTGTATTATCCTTCCTATAATATTATTATATATGTATTATTCATAACAAAAACATTATTAAAAAGTGTTCATTCATATATAATTATAATTATAAAAAAACTTTAAACTATGTATTTATATTATGATCAAAAAAACCTGTCAATATTTATTTTCATATTATCGTTTCTATAATATTATTATATTTGTATTATTAATTACAAAAACATTACTAAAAAGTGTTCATTCATATATAATTATTATTATAAAAAACTTTTAAATATGTATTTATATTATGATAAAAAAAAACTGTGAATATTTATTTGCATATTATCCTTCCTATAATATTATTATATATGTATTATTAATTACAAAAACATCATTAAAAAGTGTTCATTCATATATAATTATTATTATAAAAATATTATAAAATATGTATTTATATTATGATCAAAACATTTATATATATTTATTTGTATATTATCCTTCCTATAATATTATTATATATGTATTATTAATAACAAAAACATCATTAAAAAGTGTTCATTCATATATAATTATTTTTATATAAAAATTATAAAATATGTATTTATATTATGATAAAAAAAACCTGTCAATATTTAATTGCATATTATCCTTACTATAATATTAATATATATGTATTATTATTATTAAAAACATTATTTAAAAAGTGTTCATTCATATATAATTATAATTATAAAAAATATTATAAAATATGTATTATATATTATGATCAAAAACATTTTTATATATTTATTTGTATATTATCCTCCTATAATATTATTATATATGTATTATTCATAACAAAAACATTATTAAAAAGTGTTCATTCATATATATATTATAATTATAAAAAAACTTTAAACTATGTATTTTTATATTATGATAAAAAAAACCTGTCAATATTTATTTTCATATTATCGTTTCTATAATATTATTATATTTGTATTATTAATTACAAAAACATTACTAAAAAGTGTTCATTCATATATAATTATTATTATAAAAAACTTTTAAATATGTACCTATTTATATTATGATAAAAAAAACTGTGAATATTTATTTGCATATTATCCTTCCTATAATATTAATAATTATATGTATTATTAATTACAAAAACATTATTAAAAAGTGTTCATTCATATATAATTATAATTATAAAAATATTATAAATTATGTATTTATATTATGATCAAAAACATTTTTATATATTTTATTTGTATATTATCCTTCCTATAATATTATTATATATGTATTATTAATAACAAAAACATTATTAAAAAGTGTTCATTCATATATAATTATTATTATAAAAATATTATAAAATATGTATTTATATTATGATCAAAAACATTTATATATATTTATTTGTATATTATCCTTCCTATAATATTATTATATATGTATTATTAATAACAAAAACATATTAAAAAGTGTTCATTCATATATTATTATTATTATAAAAAATATTATAAAATATGTATTTATATTATGATCAAAAACATTTATATATATATATTTGTATATTATCCTTTCTATAATATTATTATATATGTATTATTCATAACAAAAACATTATTAAAAAGTGTTCATTCATATATAATTATAATTATAAAAAAACTTTAAACTATGTATTAATATTATGATCAAAAAAACCTGTCAATATTTATTTTCATATTATCGTTTCTATAATATTATTATATTTGTATTATTAATTACAAAAACATTACTAAAAAGTGTTCATTCATATATAATTATTATTATAAAAAACTTTAAAATATGTATTTATATTATGATAAAAAACCTGTCAATATTTAATTGCATATTATCCTTACTATAATATTATATATATGTATTATTATTATTAAAACATTATTAAAAAGTGTTCATTCATATATAATTATTATTATAAAAATATTATAAAATATGTATTTATATTATGATCAAAACATTTATATATATTTATTTGTATATTATCCTTCCTATAATATTATTATATAAGTATTATTAATAACAAAAACATCATTACAAAGTGTTCATTCATATATAATTATTTTTATATAAAAATTTTAAAATATGTATTTATATTATGATAAAAAAAAACCTGTCAATATTTAATTGCATATTATCCCTTACTATAATATTAATATATATGTATTATTATTATTAAAAACATTATTAAAAAGTGTTCATTCATATATAATTATAATTATAAAAATATTATAAAATATGTATTTATATTATGATCAAAAACATTTTTATATATTTATTTGTATATTATCCTTCCTATAATATTATTATATATGTATTATTCATAAAAAAAACATTATTAAAAGTGTTCATTCATATATAATTATAATTATAAAAAACTTTAAACTATGTATTTATATTATGATCAAAAAAACCTGTCAATATTTATTTTCATATTATCGTTTCTATAATATTATTATATTTGTATTATTAATTACAAAACATTACTAAAAAGTGTTCATTCATATATAATTATTATTATAAAAAACTTTTAAATATGTATTTATATTATGATAAAAAAAAACTGTGAATATTTATTTGCATATTATCCTTCCTATAATATTATTATATATGTATTATTAATTACAAAAACATTATTAAAAAGTGTTCATTCATATATAATTATAATTATAAAAATATTATAAAATATGTATTTATATTATGATCAAAAACATTTTTATATATTTATTTGTATATTATCCTTCCTATAATATTATTATATATGTATTATTAATAACAAAAACATTATTAAAAAGTGTTCATTTATATATAATTATTATTATAAAAATATTATAAAATATGTATTTATATTATGATCAAAAACATTTATATATATTTATTTGTATATTATCCTTCCTATAATATTATTATATATGTATTATTAATAACAAAAACATTATTAAAAAGTGTTCATTCATATATTATTATTATTATAAAAATATTATAAATATGTATTTATATTATGATCAAAAACATTTATATATATTTATTTGTATATTGTCCTTTCTATAATATTTATTATATATGTATTATTCATAACAAAAACATTATTAAAAAGTGTTCATTCATATATAATTATAATTATAAAAAAAACTTTAAACTATGTATTTATATTATGATCAAAAAAACCTGTCAATATTTATTTTCATATTATCGTTTCTATAATATTATTATATTTGTATTATTAATTACAAAACATTACTAAAAAGTGTTCATTCATATATAATTATTATTATAAAAACTTTTAAAATATGTATTTATATTATGATAAAAAAAACCTGTCAATATTTAATTGCATATTATCCTTACTATAATATTATTATATATGTATTATTATTATTAAAAACATTATTAAAAAGTGTTCATTCATATATAATTATAATTATAAAAATATTATAAAATATGTATTTATATTATGATCAAAAACATTTTTATATATTTATTTGTATATTATCCTTCCTATAATATTATTATATATGTATTATTCATAACAAAAACATTATTAAAAAGTGTTCATTCATATATAATTATAATTATAAAAAAACTTTAAACTATGTATTTATATTATGATCAAAAAAAACCTGTCAATATTTATTTTCATATTATCGTTTCTATAATATTATTATATTTGTATTATTAATTACAAAAACATTACTAAAAAGTGTTCATTCATATATAATTATTATTATAAAAAACTTTTAAATATGTATTTATATTATGATAAAAAAAAAACTGTGAATATTTATTTGCATATTATCCTTCCTATAATATTATTATATATGTATTATTAATTACAAAAACATCATTAAAAAGTGTTCATTCATATATAATTATTATTATAAAAATATTATAAAATATGTATTTATATTATGATCAAAACATTTATATATAATTTATTTGTATATTATCCTTCCTATAATATTATTATATATGTATTATTAATAACAAAAACATCATTAAAAAGTGTTCATTCATATATAATTATTTTTATATAAAAATTATAAAATATGTATTTATATTATGATAAAAAAAAACCTGTCAATATTTAATTGCATATTATCCTTACTATAATATTAATATATATGTATTATTATTATTAAAAACATTATTAAAAAGTGTTCATTCATATATAATTATAATTATAAAAATATTATAAAATATGTATTTATATTATGATCAAAAACATTTTTATATATTTATTTGTATATTATCCTTCCTATAATATTATTATATATGTATTATTCATAACAAAAACATTATTAAAAAGTGTTCATTCATATATAATTATAATTATAAAAAAACTTTAAACTATGTATTTATATTATGATCAAAAAAACCTGTCAATATTTATTTTCATATTATCGTTTCTATAATATTATTATATTTGTATTATTAATTACAAAAACATTACTAAAAAGTGTTCATTCATATATAATTATTATTATAAAAAACTTTTAAATATGTATTTATATTATGATAAAAAAAACTGTGAATATTATTTGCATATTATCCTTCCTATAATATTATTATATATGTATTATTAATTACAAAAACAATCATTAAAAAGTGTTCAATCATATATAATTATTATTATAAAAATATTATAAAATATGTATTTATATTATGATCAAAAACATTTATATACCTATATTTATTTGTATATTATCCTTCCTATAATATTATTATATATGTATTATTAATAACAAAAACATTATTAAAAAGTGTTCATTCATATATAATTATTATTATAAAAATATTATAAAATATGTATTTATATTATGATCAAAAACATTTATATATATTTATTTGTATATTATCCTTCCTATAATATTATTATATATGTATTATTCATAACAAAAACATTACTAAAAAGTGTTCATTCATATATTATTATTATTATAAAAATATTATAAAATATGTATTTATATTATGATCAAAAACATTTATATATATTTATTTGTATATTATCCTTCCTATAATATTATTATATATGTATTATTCATAACAAAAACATTATTAAAAAGTGTTCATTCATATATAATTATAATTATAAAAAAACCTTAAACTATGTATTTATATTATGATCAAAAAAACCTGTCAATATTTATTTGCATATTATCGTTTCTATAATATTATTATATTTGTATTTTAATTACAAAAACATTACTAAAAAGTGTTCATTCATATATAATTATAATTATAAAAATATTATAAAATATGTATTTATATTATGATCAAAAACATTTTTTATATATTTATTTGTATATTATCCTGCCTATAATATTATTATATATGTATTATTCATAACAAAAACATTATTAAAAAGTGTTCATTCATATATAATTATAATTATAAAAAAACTTTAAACTATGTATTTATATTATGATCAAAAAAACTTGTCAATATTTATTTGCATATTATTGTTTCTATAATATTATTATATTTGTATTATTATTTACAAAAACATTACTAAAAAGTGTTCATTCATTATATAATTATTATTATAAAAAACTTTAAAATATGTATTTATATTATGATAAAAAAAACCTGTCAATATTTAATTGCATATTATCCTTCCTATAATATTAATATATATGTATTATTATTATTAAAAACATTATTAAAAAGTGTTCATTCATATATAATTATAATTATAAAAATATTATAAAATATGTATTTATATTATGATCAAAAACATTTATATATATTTATTTGTCTATTATCCTTCCTATAATATTATTATATATGTATTATTAATAACAAAAACATTATTCAAAAGTGTTCATTCATATATAATTATTATTATAAAAAATATTATAAAATATGTATTTATATTATGATCAAAAACATTTATATATATTTATTTGTATATTATCCTTCCTATAATATTATTATATATGTATTATTCATAACAAAAACATTTATTAAAAAGTGTTCATTCATATATAATTATAATTATAAAAAAACTTTAAACTGTGTATTTATATTATGATCAAAAAAACCTGTCAATATTTATTTGCATATTATCGTTTCTATAATATTATTATATTTGTATTATTAATTACAAAAACATTACTAAAAAAGTGTTCATTCATATATTATTATTTTTATAAAAAACTTTAAAATATGTATTTATATTATGATAAAAAAACCTGTGAATATTTATTTGCATATTATCCTTCCTATAATATTATTATATATGTATTATTAATAACAAAAACATTATTAAAAAGTGTTCATTCATATATAATTATTATTATAAAAATATTATAAAATATGTATTTTTATTATGATCAAAAACATTTATATATATTATTTGTATATTATCCTTCCTATAATATTAGTATATATGTATTATTAATAACAAAAACATTATTCAAAAGTGTTCATTCATATATAATTATTATTATAAAAATATTATAAAATATGTATTTATATTATGATCAAAAACATTTATATATATTTATTTGTATATTATCCTTCCTATAATATTATTATATATGTATTATTCATAACAAAAACATTATTAAAAAGTGTTCATTCATATATAATTATAATTATAAAAAAAACTTTAAACTATGTATTTATATTATGATCAAAAAAACTGTCAATATATGAATATATATATGAATGAACACTTTTGAATAATGTTTTTGTTATTAATAATACATATATAATAATATTATAGGAAGGATAATAGACAAATAAATATATATAAATGTTTTTGATCATAATATAAATACATATTTTATAATATTTTTATAATTATAATTATATATGAATGAACACTTTTTAATAATGTTTTTAATAATAATAATACATATATATTAATATTATAGGAAGGATAATATGCAATTAAATATTTACAGGTTTTTTTTTATCATAATATAAATACATATTTTAAAGTTTTTTATAATAATAATTATATATGAATGAACACTTTTTAGTAATGTTTTTGTAAATAATAATACAAATATAATAATATTATAGAAACAATAATATGCAAATAAATATTGACAAGTTTTTTTGATCATAATATAAATACATAGTTTAAAGTTTTTTTATAATTATAATTATATATGAATGAACACTTTTTAATAATGTTTTTAATAATAATAATACATATATATTAATATTGTAGTAAGGATAATATGCAATTAAATATTGACAGGGTTTTTTTTTTTCATAATATAAATACATATTTTATAATTTTTATATAAAAATAATTATATATGAATGAACACTTTTTAATGCTGTTTTTGTTATTAATAATACATATATAATAATATTATAGGAAGGATAATATACAAATAAATATATATAAATGTTTTTGATCATAATATAAATACATATTTTATAATATTTTTATAATAATAATTATATATGAATGAACACTTTTGAATAATGTTTTTGTTATTAATAATACATATATAATAATATTATAGGAAGGATAATATACAAATAAATATATATAAATGATTTTGATCATAATATAAATACATATTTTATAATATTTTTATAATAATAATAATATATGAATGAACACTTTTTAATAATGTTTTTGTTATGAATAATACATATATACTAATATTATAGGAAGGATAATATACAAATAAATATATATAAATGTTTTTGATTATAATAAAAATACATATTTTATAATATTTTTATAATAATAATTATATATGAATGAACACTTTTTAATAATGTTTTTGTTATTAATAATACATATATAATAATATTATAGGAAGGATAATATGCAAATAAATATTCACAGGTTTTTTTATCATAATATAAATACATATTTTAAAGTTTTTTATAATAATAATAATATATGAATGAACACTTTTTAGTAATGTTTTTTGTAATTAATAATACAAATATAATAATATTATAGAAACGATAATATGCAAATAAATATTGACAGGTTTTTTTTATCATAATATAAATACATAGTTTAAAGTTTTTTTATAATTATAATTATATATGAATGAACACTTTTTAATAATGTTTTTGTTATGAATAATACATATATAATAATATTATAGGAAGGATAATATACAAATAAATATATATAAATGTTTTTGATCATAATATAAATACATATTTTATAATATTTTTATAATAATAATAATATATGAATGAACACTTTTAGTAATGTTTTTGTTATGAATAATACATATATAATAATATTATAGGAAGGATAATATACAAATAAATATATATAAATGTTTTTGATCATAATATAAATACAT
>NW_026543269.1:0-38309 GCF_028750875.1 Macrosteles quadrilineatus | reverse complement strand
AAATAACAAAATAAAAAATTATATTTGTTTCTTTAAATGGGTCTTACCATTGACTTGTAAACTGTTGGGGGTTTTCTTTGACTTTAAATGTGAAAAATACAAAATGACTACAACTAAGCTCAGTATACTCGCTTGGTATATGTGAGAATACTCAGGAACTGATTGAACTGACACCATTGTATGAGTTACTAAATTTTATTTAATTATTTAGTCTAATGTATGTAACCCTTTAAAACACATTATATATATTAGCGAATTTCCCTATAGGGAAGTAGCTATTACCGTAGGTCTCATGGTAAGACCTAAGCCCGGGACCGATTTACTTTTTCATTTTGATGTCCCCAGAGGCCAAAAACACCATTCGTTCAAATTTTTATATATCTATATATAGAGAGATATATATATATATATATATATATATATATATATATATATATATATATGTGTCCATCCGCACGATAACTTGAGTAATTTTTGTCCGATTTGATAAAATTTGGTTTGAAGGTGTAAGGCGGGATAAACTTGAATGAGTTCGCGAACCAGCATGATCGGACTATGGGAACGGGGGTTTATGGGGGTTTTATGGGGTAAAAATAGGTTTTTCCCATGTTTGACCCTAAAAACACAAAATTTCACAATTTCTTTTCAAACCATTTTGTAGAGCTTAAAAAAACAAATAATTTAGTATATTGAAGCGTTATTATGCGCCTAATTGTTACGGAGAAAATTCAAAAAAATTGTAATTTTAAAATTCCCATGTTATTCTTATGGAGAATAAGTCAACTGTTGTAGTTTGCTTGTTTATGGACATATTTTGATCAAATTTGGAAAATACATTAATTTCTTACTAAACCGCAGTACCTTTTAATATTTTACATAAAAAAACTTTTTTACCCTCCCTGTTGCAGCAAACCTAAGTACTCATTAAACTAATTCTGTTTAAATAGGGAATAAATGTGATATTTTTAAGGAGACATTTTAGTTTAAATCCAATCAGGGAAATGGAAATTCGCTAAGTCTGCAGGTTTGCTGCGGCGGGGGTATATATATATATATGATGATCAATAAACCAAATTACGTATTAACCAAAGGAATTAAACATTTTTGGGGCCCCAGTATCAAGATAAGAGAATTGAACACATATAAGATTAAAAGTGATAGATATAATACCAATGTAAAATGACTCGTTCTTAATTAATTAAACCCTTTTATATAAATATATGGATATTCATAAATGTTATTAATCTACATCTTTGCCATTTGGCCAAAGTCCAGTTCACAAAACTTAATACACAATCCTAATATGAAATTCTATAAAATTAATACACTTTGCAAACAAAGACTATTCACAATTTAGCAAAGTATCAAAAATAGTCGTTTGAAAACGAAATACTAAATGAGAACTTAATTATATTAAATACATTATTTTACAGGTATAACCTTTAAGGCTATATTGTTGTTGTTTTGTTTAGCAGTAAATTATTTATTTATAATTGTTTATTTTGTTTTATATCATCAATTTATTTAGGTTTTCAATTTTATTTTTAGTTAGGTTTAGTTTGAATGAATTGTAGTTACTTAACTTAGGCCCTTTTTTTATATAATTTAAATTTATCTTCTTTCTTCTAAAATTTGTTGTCCTGGGAATTATAATTGAATTTTGACATACCGAGGAGAAGATCTTGAGGGTAGATGAATTCCCCGAGGTGACGTCTCGTGATGTCCAGGCCTCCCCTTGTCTCCGTTGGCAGATGACTCGGTGGTTGATCCTGGTCCTCGATGGTGGATGACGACCCCCTGGAACCTCTTCTCTCGGCGTGGGCTGAGTAGGTGAAGTAGTTTGGCCTAGGACGTATTCAGGTGGCAGATTTGGGGCCTGCTCGATCCGACCCCGTCCTAAGCCTCGCAAATCTTCTTCCAGTTTGATCCCATCTTGCTCCTCCTGTCCCTTCCTTTTTTTTGAGATTTCCCATCATTCTAATTAACCACGCCTACAGTGTCCAATCATAGATGATCCCTTTGGTGCTCAATGCTGTGATTGGCTGCCACTTCGATCAGCAGTTCACTGTAGACGTCAGGTTGTGCGTCCATTGCCCGGGACCTTGAATATGATACTTGTAGACTCGTCGGTGCCATTCAACATGTCTCTTTGTATTAGAAAATTGTAATATTTGATTTACTTCGGATTAATATAATTGTTTTAAATGGGCCTAATACGAATTTTAAAAATATGAGCATGAATGAAATTTAGGAATTTAATTAAAATATAAATATGTTTACACTCCCCTGCTCGGGAAAATTTTTCGTCCCCGAAAAATTATCTTTAGTGCCCCAGTTACTCGAAGATGTCTTCGCATCGTCCATTGGATTGTGCTACTGTGCGGTGTCAGCCTGTTGTGTAGCCTCTTGTTGCTCCACTGGTTTACATGATTTGAATTGTAATGGATTGAATAAGAACCATATATTCCATAATTAAAATTACGATCGAGAGGAGATCCTATCAGTACTCATTGTGTAAATTTGTGCTAATAAGTAGATCAAGTTCGTTGTTTGATAATTTTTATTTTCTTAATAGATGTTACTTAAAAGCTTGGTGTAAATTGACATATTAATTAATTGTATTTGTGTATTGAACAGCTTTCCATTTGTATGTTTGATTGTTTATATCTGTAATTAATCACTCTTTCTTTTTATACCCTATTAAATGTCATGAAGCATCTAGACTGCGCGCTTAGACTAGATATCTTCGCAAGATGTAATAGTCATAAAATTATTTTGAATTTTATAGTATCTTTAGTTCGAATATAAATTGGAGAATATTTTTGATCTATTTCATATAGAAGTGGTGATGTTAAGTTTTTTTACTCGGAAAAGATACAATCTCACAATGTTTGAATGAGATTGCGTACAAAGGCAATGCACCTAGATGCTGAGTCTGCTTGATATCATCTTTCTGCTGGAGTCATGAAGCTGCTGTCTTTGTCGTCCAAGCTTGAGCACTCAGTGAGATGTTTGTTCCGCGTCGCGTGTGAAGTTATGTGCGTTATTTGATTTCTTATTGTTTGTGTCTCTGGTTTCGTGTTTCTTGCTGTGTTGTTTCTTGTGTATCAATTGGATATTCACACGATGGGTAGGCTATTGTTATTCTCGTTTATGCTGATCGTTTTATAATTGCTATGAGTTGATAAATGTATTCCTCTCGTAATGTCACGTATTTTATTTATAAATTCTTGTACAGTATCTTCTGTTTATGACTTAATTAAACATTTTTATTTGTGTCGTTATTAAATATGACGCTGTGAATTATAATACTCTTCAGAATTTAATGCAAATTAAATAATATTTTCCTTTCTCTCCCAACATGATGATTATTTACAAGCTTAATAAAGATGCTAGTGAGGGTTAAACGTTAATAATTTGTATTTATCTTCTTTGAAACGGCTTAATATTTTGTACATGTACCGGCTCTTCACACAATCTACCTCTTTTTTCTAGAGCTACCATGTAGGTCAAATCATTTATTTTCCCGGTAATGTGATATGGCCCCTTGAAACAGTTTTGAAATTTGCTATATTTCTTTGTGTGATCAGTAGGATATTTAATTAATATCTCATCCCCTGGCTGTAAGTCTAAATCCCTTTTATTTTGATCAAAGAACGATTTTTGCCTATTTTGGGCTTTTTCTAAGATTTTGGGAACCTCTGTCCTAATTTTGTGAATTAGTTTGATTTCTTTTACGATGTCCGTGTCTTGATCTTCGTGTGTATAGATGTAATCAGATGGATGTCTAGCTTCTCGTGCAAAATTTAAGTAAAAGGGCGTGTAACCTGTGCTCTTGTTTATTGTAGTATTATAGGCAAATGTAACATACTTCAAAATGTCGGACCAATTGTGTGGATTTTCCTCAATGTAGTGGGAAATTGCTGTTTTAATTACTAAATTGGCTCTTTCGGTTAAACCTTGAACTCGTTGTGCATAGGGCGGGCTAGCTTTTTGCTCTATCCCTAAACTTTGTAACAACTGTTTAAGAACTTGTCCCATGAAGTGTGTTCCCTGGTCGTGGGTTATGATTTTTGGCACACCATATAAACAAAACAGATCTAGCAGTACTTTAGCTACGGTTTTACAATCCGCGGCTCGTGTTGCACGCGTGTAAACCATTCTAGTGGTAGGGTCTGTAATGATTAAAATGTATTTGTATCCATGACTTTGCGTTATTGGCCCTAAAAAGTCTATAATAATCCTTTCAAATGGTGTTATTGGAGGTATTTGGGGATTTAATTTACCATATTGCTTATACGTGGGAGATCGCCTTAACTGACATTGTTCACATGTTTTAGTGTAGTGTTCAATGTCTTGGTTCATGTTAGGCCAATAATAACGAGATTTTATTTTCTTTGCAGTTTTAAAATTTGAAAAATGTCCTCCTGAGAAAATATTATCATGAAAAGTTTTCAATATGTCGTTAACTTTCTCCTGAGGTATTGCTAATAAATGTTCAGTGTTACTTCCGTTAAAATGCTTGTAATACAATATGTTATCTCGTTCTACATATTTTCTGGATTCATGTCTTATTTTCTTGGGAACAGAATCTGGTGATAGTTTAGCTAACTTAATTTGTTTTAAATAGGGATCTTTTGCTTGAAGTTCTTCAAAGTTTTCGGTTTTAATTTCCTGTGTATTTAAAGTTAGTTCAATTAATCCCTGATCTATTATTTCCTCGGGTGGGTTTCTTGAAAGACTGTCTGCTAATAAATTTGAAGTTCCTTGTTTATATTTTACAATAATGTCGTAATCGACCAAAGAAAGAGCTAAACGATTTAGGCGTGAAGAAGTGTTCTTGAAATTCTTGTAATGTATGAGTGCTTGACAGTCGGTGAAAACTGTAGTTTGTCTACCTAAAGTGAATTCTCTCCAGTAGTTAACCGCATAACTTAGAGCTAGCATTTCTCTCTCCGCGTTAGTGTACCTCTTCTCAGTGTCAGTGTATTTTCTAGATAGATATGCAATAGGATGCATTTGATTATTTTCAGGGTTAATTTGTAGTATGCAAGCACCAAGTGCAAACAATGAGCTGTCAACAAATATTACTGTTTCCCAATCTTCCCTAAAATGTGAAAGGATTGGTGGATTTGTTAAAATTTGTTTGATTTCATTGAAAGCTTTTTCGCAATCATCTTTCCATTCAAAAGGCAAATTTTGATTTGATTGTTTTATTAGTTCTGTTAGGGGTAACGTTATTTGAGCATAGTTCTTTATGTGTTTCCTAAAAAATGATGACGCTCCTAGAAATTGACGTACGCGTCTTATGCAGTCTGGCCTTTTAAATTCCTGGATGGCTTTAACCGTAGATTCTTGTGGTAAAATTCCTTCTTTAGACACGGTATATCCTAATATGTCTACTTTTTCAAATAAAAACTTGCATTTCTGTGTGTTAAGCTTTAAATTTGCCTTATGTAAAATTTCTAAAATAGTTGCTAAATTCTCTAATTCTTGATTGAAAGTTGTCCCATAAACTATCACATCATCTATATATGCTACTTACTTACTTGATACTTACTTGCATACTTGAAGGTATCCCACTTGTAGCATTTCAGCCGTGGTCGTCATTTTGGTTTATATAGAGTAGTAGGCCTATATAATATCTTCATCACTCAGGTATTCATCAATAGAGTAATAGGCCTTTTCCATTAAATAATTCTTCAATTTTTTCTTGAATTCGGTTGGTACAGAGCAACTTCTTAATTCAACCGGTAACCTATTAAAAACTTTACTGGCCAGTCCTTGAACTCCTGATTGGATCAAAGTTGTTCTATGGCTTTTAAGGTGCACGTTGTGTTTGCCTCTTGTGTTGTAACTATGAACTTCTTCGTTCCTCTTAAATATTTCAGGAAATTTCAAAACCAGCAAGGAAGATTCCAGAATTACGACAGATGAAAGAGTCAATATTTTTAGATCTTGGAATAAAGGCTTACAATGCTCCAGGTAATGAACCTTGCATATAATTCTTATAATTCTTTTTTGTAACAGAAAAACTCTGTTGGCCTCACTACATCCTCCCCAAAATGCAACTCCATAACTTAAAATGCTATGGAAACACCCATAGTAAATCTTCATCAGAACATCTAATTCGACCACATTTCTCAGTCTACGAGCCAGGCAGCAGACCACGGTCAGTCTCTCTATTACATTGTCAATATGGTCATTCCATCTCAGATTATCGCAAATGTTAATGCCGAGATATTTAAAACTATTTTGAGGTTTGATATTAACTTGGTCCATTTTAATCAAAGGGCTGTAGTCTGGTTTTTTCCTGTTATAAAAATGTAGAAATCCAGTTTTTCCTTGATTTAATACCAACTTATTATTATGGCACCAATTAGCCACGCTATTTACACCGGACTGAGTCTTCTTAATTGATTCATATGTATTTGAGTCGGACACCATATGACAGACGTCATCAGCATAAAGCCATACCTCACCCTGCTGCACAACTTCTGGTAGATCATTAACAAATAGTAAGAAAATAACAGGACCCAAGTTAGAACCCTGCGGAACGCCGGTATTCACATCATGTTGTATCTCTGACTTGTATCCTCTTATTACATGATCCTCACCAAGGTGTTTGACTACTACCACTTGTGACCTGTCCCTTAGAAATGACATGATCCAATCTAATGGTTGGTTCTTAATACCAAACTTTGACAATTTATTTTTTAGTAGGCTATGATTAATGCAATCAAATGCTTTAGTCATGTCGTAAAACAAAGCATACACATCTTCCATGCCATCAATCCTGTCATGAACTGAGGTCAATAATGAGAATATAGCATCTGTGGTAGATTTCTTTTTCCGGAATCCAAATTGATTTTGCAGTAAGATTTTGTTTTGTTCAAGGTAAGGCAGTAGTCTATTTAGAAAGGCCACTTCAAATATTTTAGAAAAGACTGACTGAACCGCAACTGGTCTATAATTACTAATTACATTTTTCCCGTTCTTTTTGTGAATCGGTATTATTTTGGAAGTTTTGATTCTGTCTGGGAATTTCCCTTCCTTGAAAGATTTATTTATTATTGTCATGAGGGGTTTAGCCACCAAGTGAGCACAAGACTTCACAATGGTACATGGAATGTCATCTATACCAGAACTAGGTTTACTACATGTTGATTCAATAATCTTCAAGATTTCTTTCTCATCGGTAGGCCAAAGACTCATCAAGTTGAAATTTGTCTCCTCCACCATAACATCTTCCTGTGAAACATCAACGTTATGGCCACCACCCACAACATTAATAACCTCCTCATAAAAGAATTTATTAAAAGTATTGGCAATCTTCACTGGATCATCAAGGGAATTATCATTTACTTTTAAGCAGATATTTTCATTGACAAAAGTATCTTTAGTAAGGCTATGTACAACTCTCCATGATTCCTTACTAACATTCTTGGATTTAGTAATTTTATTGCCAAAATAATTCTTCTTACAAGAGCTAACCAATTGAGCATGATGTTTCTTTGCTTCGATGTATCTCGCCTTTACCTCCGTGCTATCCGAGCGTCTAGTCATCCAGTAAAGATCAGTCAGTTTCGCACGAGATCCTCTCACCTCTTCGTTTTTCCAGTTTACATCACAATTACTATTTATTTTAATCAAAGATTTAGGGAAACATACAGCAAAATAATAGGTAAAAGTATCATAAAAAACATCAAATAAATTATCAGTGCCTCTACTATCATCGTCTAAAGGCCAACACTCGTGACTCAAATAATATTGAAATTCCTCCATTCCAGTTTTTAAAATTCTTGGTTTCTCAATCTTATATCTAACATTACAGATCATCTCCCACACTAAATCAATGTGCAACCAGCTATGATCAGACATTGGAGTGACCATATTTATACAATTTATGTATTGAATATCATCGCTAACAAATATATAGTCAATTAAGGTAGCTGTGTTCTGTGTAACCCTAGTATTCTTCTTGACTGTTTTAACTAATTTATGGGACCTAATAACATCCATAAAGCATCTCCTATGCAAGGTATCTTCGTTGTTGTTGATGTTGAAATCTCCGCAAATAATGATGGGAAGATTAAGATCCCTTATTTGATTTAGAATGTCCTCAAAAATCTCAATAAACTGATAGAAGTTAAGATCATATGGAGGTCTGTATGTAACAAGCAAAATAAACTTAAACTTATCGGAAGTAGTAATCACACAAGCACTACTTTCACATACATCTTCAACCATGATATTTGTAATATTTTCATTTAGTGAGTAGGATTTTACATTAGTATTCTCTTTTTTCAATATGGACACCCCTCCGCCATTTCCATCCGATCTAAATACACTGACTACTTTATTGTAACCATTTATTCTAAAAGATTGATTTTTTACATCATTTAACCAAGTCTCCGCAAAACATAAGATATCCGGAGAGCTATCCTCTATTTCTACTTCAATCTCCTCAACCTTGTTGAAAATTGACCTTATATTTAAAAAACTAATTCTTAATGATGGACTATTCACATTATGTACAAAAGACTCCATCTCCATTTCTTGATGGATGTCTAAACCAAGTTTTTTTTAGACAAGCCTATGTCTGTTTGACTAGGCAAAGGCCTAGGCCTAACAGTACCCTCTTCTGTATGATCAATTCTAGCACCAGACCGGTTTCCATTATTTAGCCTAGATGGTACATAACGACATAGCAAAATTCCTTCAGGCCATGCATCTTCATTAAGTATTCTATTAAAATAATCAGAGCTGCAACCTACCTTGAAAGATGCATAACTGTCATACTTGGTTCTCAGTTTTTCACAAATCACCTCACATCCATCTCCACATAGGCTCATAACATGCAACTTTACTGATTCAGCATCAACTGTGGGTTTAAGTCTTGATATGAATAACCATGAATGCTTAGTCGCTACTTCGAGCCCCTCACTAGGTTTCTGTTTCCCAAAAATAGGTTTATTCAACCTAGGCCTATTGCGTGGTCCACTTTGAGTCTTGCCTTTTCCATCTGTATTTCCCCGCTTATACTCTTCAGTGTTGCTATTACTATGTCTAGACCTTTTGCTTTGGTACACCTTCCATGTCTTGTTGTCACTTAAACTTGGATAATCCTCCTCATAATTTGTACATAAATCATTGGGATTGTTAGTTTGAATTGGACTCTTGCTGTAATTTACACTGCCAGGACTAAGTTCGAAACTAGGATTTTCGTGTCTAGATTTGTCAGTATCCCCCACTCTTGCTACAACATTCTCATTTGTAGGTTTCTTAACCGACAATGTATGATCGGAGTTATTTTTCATTTCACGATTGCTACCATGTAGGCCTAAACCATTTGTACTCCTTTTACCATTTCCATTACTTGTCTTGTTATTCTGGTTAACTTCACTCAATTGAACTGAGTTTGTCATCTGCAACTTCTCAGCCATAGTCTGAGAATTGATAGGCCTAGGCCTAGTCTTAACCAAACTTTCAACATTGTCAATTCGACAATTAGTCAAATCATTATCTTTAGCCAGTTTAGTAACCATTGTCAATAATCTACTTACTGAATCGTGCAGTGAAATATACTCATCAATATCACCTGCCTTGTTCACCAATTTATCAACTCGAATGGAGCATTCCTCACAATACCATTTGACATGCTTGGATACCATAGTAATACCATTATACATGTCCAAATCAATTTTTATGCAATTTGGGTGAAACCATTGTCCACAAAAACCTTCACAAAACAATCCACAACCATCTCCCGGTATAACTGATTCACAAACCGCACACGGTGCACATGACTCATCATTCTCGTTGTCGACTTCGACTGTGACTGTACCACTTTCGGTCTCCAATTCTTGCATCATATTGATTTCGTTCTCCTTTTTTTTCTTCCGCTTTTCAGTTTTCATTTTTTAATTTGATTTCAATAATTTTCCAACTACGCAATGACTAAAAATACAATAATTCGTACTTTTTCAACTACCGCACATTAAAGAAAAGCTTAGTCAATCCGCCATCTTGAAATCCTATCAAGATGCTATAACTTTGCAACAAGATGCTATATATAATGCTATAACTTTGTTGTACAAGTGTTTGTTTAATAATGCCAGTAATGCCTTACTGAATAAAGCTGTGGAAACTTTAAGTCCCATTGTTAATCTTTTATATCTTAAAAGCCTGTCTTGAGTTTTTATAGCAAGTAAATTTCGATCCTCTTCTCTTACTAACAATTGATGAAAGGCTCCTTTGAGATCTAATTTTGTGAATGTGTTGGCTTTGTTTAGACAATTTAAGACTAGGTTAACTGATGGAGTTGGATATACGCAGTTCTTTAATATGTTATTAACTTTACGCATATCTCCTACAAGTCTTGGCGATTTATCTTTATTTCTTGTAATAAATACGGGTGAAGAGTTTTCACAGTAGTCGGGACACTCCTCTAAAATGTCTGCTTTTAGTAGTTGGTCCAAAAGTTGGTTAAGTTCCTGTCTTTCTTGAGTACTTTGTTTATATGGGGGTGAGTTTACCGCTTTGTAATTTGGAACTGTTTCTAAAGCTACTGGTGGCAAATTAGCTGGTTCTAAATCTTCAATTTTTGTAGTGAACATTGTCTTATAATTTTGTAATAAGTCTATTACTTTATTGTGCTGTTCTACCGTGAGATGGGGTGATATGTTAAATGGTATACCATCTTTATCAAATAATTGCCGTTTATTGGGATCCGTTTGGGATTCATGTTTTATTTTAGCACACGTAACTTTAGTATTTATTTCCTCAGTGAGGTAGCCAAGTAGAGTGTTTGCATTAATGTGTTTGGGAAAGTTTGATGCATTGTATAGGTTTATATAGCTATTACCATCATTATCTTTATCAATTAGATATGCGTGACATTTCTTTTTTTCCTTTAAAGATTTTTCTGACTCAAAATATGTTTTGTCATTTACTTCAACATTTAATTTAATTTTCCTATGTTGATGAGGTGCAATCACCATATCCTCTTCAGTTCTAATGTCAGTTATTTTACTTTTAGGAACTATTGCATTAGTGTTAATAGATTCAATTTGAATTAACCACTGTTTTTGCATTTTTATCCTATGCTTATATCCACCTAAGTTCATGATGATTTCTTTGGTGTCAAAGTTTAGTTCAACTCGGTTTTTATTTAGGAATTTATTACCTAAGATTATTTCACTGTTGGTATCAGGTGTTACATAAAATTTGTCTCTGATAATTATGTTGTCTATCTCTAACGCAATCTCTGTTGTCCCTATAATATTTATAGGAGAGTCGTTTGCTGAAACTACAGTTGGTAGCTTTTCGGTCTCAATTTTATTTCCCGTTAACAAGTTAGAGTTTATCAAATTTATATTTGAGCCTGTGTCTACAATACAGTTAATTACTTTGTTAGGATTTTGGATTAACCTAGCATTAAGTGTTAACACTGCTAGTCTCTTATCTTCCGTCTGTTGTATCTTAAAAAGAGTATCATGTAGTTCTCTTCTCCCTAAATTCTCCTTTTTCCTTGGCTTGTGTATCCTTCCGTCTGAGACTAGGGAAATATCACAGCTATGGATCATGTGTTTGGTTTCTTGTTCATTTAGCTCTATGCAAATGTTCTTCTTATCTTCTTCTATTAGCTCTTTTTCTTCAACTTTCCTGTCTTCCTGCTCTTCTCTTGAAGTCAGTTCTTCTTCTCCATTCCTTTCTTCATTAGTCTTCTGCTCATGGGGTTTTCTAGGTTTTGGTGAAGAGAAACCATTACTATGGTCTCGTATCTTCCTTGTCTGATATTTACAAAAGTTTGTATTATGTACAGTTACTCTGGAAAATCCATAGTTATTTTCCTGTCCCGTAGGTTGAGTAAAACATCTACGTTTATACTGTTTCCTATATCTAGCTTCATTTAAGGTGGGAAATTCACTATCATAATTGGTTATATACAACTGGTTGTGTGTGTTACTGTGTGTGGGTTTTATGCTAAACGGCTGGGGAGGTTGCCTTGTGTAGTTAGTATAAGGAACTCCCCATTTTACGCGTTTTTTGGCCTATTGTGGGTGGGATTTAGTCTAAAACATTGTTCTCTGCTGTGATTAGTCATTCTACAGTGGTCGCAGTACCTAGTGGTTGTAGGTGAACTGTTATTTCTATCGTTGTGGTTCCTGTATCTGCAGTCCTGGGTTTTGTGGTTGTTCCTTCTGCAGATACTACAATATACATTATCTCTTCTCATGTATGTAGTTGGTGGTTGATGTGTCCCGTAGTTGTAGTAGCGTGGCGCTGGCTGTCTATGAACGGAGGTAGTCGGTGAACTCCGTGAACTCTGGAACAGCTGATTTGCTCCTCTGTGTACGTTGTGTTGCGGATTCCACTCTGCAGGCGTTCCATGTTGTTGTCTAGGTCTGTAGATCGCTGAACTTCTGAAGCTGTGTTCTCTTCCATTGTTGTTGGGAAATGATCTTTGTTGTTGCTGTATTTGTGGATAAAAGTCTGGTTGTACTTGTCTTCGTGGTGTTCCTGCCATAGTCATGTTGGATACTATTTGAGTTAAGGACCTAATCTCTTCTTGTAAATTGTTTATTTGTTCCCTACTGTCAGTGTCCCCTCGAATTAATCCCTCTCTTTCTGCTCTATTGTACTTTTCCCTATTAACTAATTTGATTTGAAGTTGTAGTTCAATTTTTCTTAAGCTTTGTTCTAGTTGTTCTAATGTTTCACACGTTTCGGACAAAACCCTGTCACAAAATTCAGGTCGTAGACCTTGTATAATGTATTGAGCTATCCTTTTCTCTGACATTTCGGGGTCATGCCGTTTACATAGTGTTAGTACTTCTAAGTAATACGTCAGCACCGGCTGATCCTGCCCTTGTACTTTTTTATCCAAAATGTTTTGCAGTGTTTGTGCTTGCGCAACGGGTGTAAATGTACTTATAAAGGTGTTTTTAAGTTCATCCCAACTATTAATTAGTCTCCCTTTCATGTAGTGTTGGTACCAAGTGAGTGCAGTTCCCGCTAAGTGGGCTGGGAATAAATTTAATTTTGACGTTTCCTGCCAATTGTTTGATTGAGCTGCGATTTCGTATTTGTCTATGAAATCGCTGGGGTTTTCCGTGACTAGACCGTGGTATGTACCAGCAGAAATTAATGGTAAATTTTCTTTGGGTTGTGTCATGTTGTTTGCTAAAGGTGGCTGATTTACGTAACAAGCCGTATTGTTTAAGGGTTGTGGTAAATGTACGTTTAAAGGTGTGCCGGCTAATTGGATCTCTCCTAAGTCCTCTGATGCTATGTCAATGTCCTCGTAATTTTCGTCCTCCTCACTGTCACTAGCTGGTGTGTCATACAAGTTTTCCCTATCACTGATGAATTTGTGAATGCGATTCAATAAAGGGTGTTTTGACAGTTCAGCTTCCGAAAGACATCTTTTACTTAAACGTTTCTTTAAAATCAATTTTTTCTATTCAGACCAATTATTTTTTACAAAAGCTTTAAGGTCAGCTACAATGGGTCTCAATTCGGCTACAAGGTCCTCATCCCTATATTTTATGTTAAATTTCGACAAAATAAGCTGTAATTGCTCCTTTTTAACCCTATATATGTCTGGGGGTAGATCAACTTCTGTTAATGGCATTTCATTTTTTATGTTTAAAAAAATTGTTAACAGAGTATGTTATTTATGATTAGTTACTTGACTGCAATTTAATTAAAACTAAATGTGTATTTTTTTTTGTCACTACTGTATTTATATTTTTTATACTATTTACGGTTTGTGTAAATTGCCTATTAGATCGTTTAAAGTTCCCTAAGGTATTTTATGTGTTGAACCACTATAACCTGACAAAGTCTTAACTTAATCTAAGCATATACACGGTTTTGTCGCTTTGCTAAATCAAATTTCCTGCTATGCGATTGTCACTTTCTTAAAACATATTAATCATACAACACTTATTTTAACATGCATAACTCATCTGTGCCAGTCCAATCATTGCTGATAATTAAATCAAATCGTCAGCCTCCACAGTGTAAACTGTTGGGGGTTTTCTTTGACTTTAAATGTGAAAAATACAAAATGACTACAACTAAGCTCAGTATACTCGCTTGGTATATGTGAGAATACTCAGGAACTGATTGAACTGACACCATTGTATGAGTTACTAAATTTAATTTAATTATTTAGTCTAATGTATGTAACCCTTTAAAACACATTATATATATATATATATATGATGATCAATAAACCAAATTACGTATTAACCAAAGGAATTAAACATTTTTGGGGCCCAAGTATCAAGATAAGAGAATTGAACACATATAAGATTAAAAGTGATAGATATAATACCAATGTAAAATGACTCGTTCTTAATTAATTAAACCCTTTTATATAAATATATGGATATTCATAAATGTTATTAATCTACATCTTTGCCATTTGGCCAAAGTCCAGTTCACAAAACTTAATACACAATCCTAATATGAAATTCTATAAAATTAATACACTTTGCAAACAAAGACTATTCACAATTTAGCAAAGTATCAAAAATAGTCGTTTGAAAACGAAATACTAAATGAGAACTTAATTATATTAAATACATTATTTTACAGGTATAACCTTTAAGGCTATATTGTTGTTGTTTTGTTTAGCAGTAAATTATTTATTTATAATTGTTTATTTTGTTTTATATCATCAATTTATTTAGGTTTTCAATTTTATTTTTAGTTAGGTTTAGTTTGAATGAATTGTAGTTACTTAACTTAGGCCCTTTTTTTATATAATTTAAATTTATCTTCTTTCTTCTAAAATTTGTTGTCCTGGGAATTATAATTGAATTTTGACATACCGAGGAGAAGATCTTGAGGGTAGATGAATTCCCCGAGGTGACGTCTCGTGATGTCCAGGCCTCCCCTTGTCTCCGTTGGCAGATGACTCGGTGGTTGATCCTGGTCCTCGATGGTGGATGACGACCCCCTGGAACCTCTTCTCTCGGCGTGGGCTGAGTAGGTGAAGTAGTTTGGCCTAGGACGTATTCAGGTGGCAGATTTTACCAATCCTGATATAATTTGGGGCCTGCTCGATCCGACCCCGTCCTAAGCCTCGCAAATCTTCTTCCAGTTTGATCCCATCTTGCTCCTCCTGTCCCTTCCTTTTTTTTGAGATTTCCCATCATTCTAATTAACCACTCCTACAGTGTCCAATCATAGATGATCCCTTTGGTGCTCAATGCTGTGATTGGCTGCCACTTCGATCAGCAGTTCACTGTAGACGTCAGGTTGTGCGTCCATTGCCCGGGACCTTGAATATGATACTTGTAGACTCGTCGGTGCCATTCAACATGTCTCTTTGTATTAGAAAATTGTAATATTTGATTTACTTCGGATTAATATAATTGTTTTAAATGGGCCTAATACGAATTTTAAAAATATGAGCATGAATGAAATTTAGGAATTTAATTAAAATATAAATATGTTTACAGACTATACACCTCTACACACCTCTAGTACACCTATACACCTCTAGTAGAGGTATATAGTCAATGGTCTTACGTTTAACATGTATATTTGCATAGAAAATAAGTTACATAAAAATTAGTTTTGCATAGTAAATCAAGTTACATAATTAACTTAATTGATTTTTTACACATAAACTTAAACAATATTCCACTTACTCATAGTTCGTACTTAAAAGTGGAAATTTCTTGGCAACTAGATTTCTTTCTAATTCCCCAAGGGAAAAGTGGATTATTTAAAAAAAAAACAGTTTAGTTTATCATAAATTGGATTGGTTATACTCTCCCCATATTTTATCTTGTACAATATTCCTAAATCTATCTATCTATATATATAATACGTGAAGCCGTTTTTTGTTAACGCAACTCCTCCCTTATTTATGGACCGATTTAAACGTTTAAGGTGTCAAAAGATTCGTCTTAATATGTAGTTTTGCAATAAGGTTTTAGAATTTTAAAATTCCTACTCTTTAGGGCGTGAGACCCTCTCAAAGGTCGGATTTTCTCCATAAGAAATACACAGAACAAATTTAAAAACAAAAAACAGCTGTTTATAAAAAGAAACTCATTATGTTGACTTGTTAAACATCAATTTTGTTGAGAATCTATCTTGTTTCATTTATTGTGTCACGATTTGTTAAATTTTGATTGAACATTTATCATTTGTGGACTTCTAATTTTAAAATGTGATCGAACTATTTCAGTTTCAAAATAATTCACATATTTCCTAAGACTATAAAGAATCTCTTATCCATTTTATGGTTGCAATAACGGTTCAATTTATTAAATATCACCCTTTTATGTCAAATTGAACAATTTCAATCAATTGTAAATTAATTGCCAAACGAAGATTGATTCAAAAGTAATTTCATTTATTAATATAATCATATAACCCAAGGATCAATCATCAGAGTTGCTTTAAAATTTGCATTTTTATTATGTTGTATAAAATACATTCTTCTTTTGGATAAAATTAATAAGAAACTAGCTCCTTCGCAATGCATGCTCTCTTGAATTCGGACAGACATAAAACCGTACGACACATCCCTTGAATTTGGGTTTGGTATGTGTTTTTTGTTCTTGGTCTTGAAAGTTTCATACTTGGGCAGGACAATAAACCAATCAGTTTCATAAATATTTTATAGTAATATAAAAATTTATCTTTAATATTGATAAAAAGCTTTTAATTATAACAAAAGTAAGATTTAATTACTTCTAAGCTTGTTTATTTTAAAAATGGAAACTTCAATTATTAGTATAAAGCTACATTGTACTTAATACTTTATACATTTTAATTGGCAGCAAACAAACCAATTTGTCTGGTTAGCCAAGTGGCTCGCCTTCAATCTGAAGATCGCTGGTTTAATCCCAAGCAATGTCGTCACCAGACCCAGATGCGGCTTGTCATTGGACTACTAATTAATGATGCTGTTTAACAAAAAGGTCGAAGTTGGATAGTAATAAGTCCTTAGTTTGGACCGTCCTCTTTCAAAACGTAAAAAAATGATAATAGCATAGATTGTTACATACAATAAAACACACAATAGAATTTAAATTGAATTAGTATAAAATCAGCTATAGTTACTTTGATAGCTAAATTTAGAACTGAAAAGCTTATCAATGTTATAACTATTTGTGATAATTCAGGTAACGTAATAGCATTGTAAGAGACAGGCTTGTTAAATTACTCAATTACTGATTGACAATTTATATACAATTAGTATTTGTTTGTTAGGTCAATCAATTACTCCTCCAATAGTAGCTTACGTAACGATCTCGTAAAGATAGGCTAAGACACAAGTAGAAAATAATTCATTATTGAATAATAATATTTTATTATCATAATAATTTATTATATAAAAACTTGTACACTACTAAACCTACGAACGTTTTTTTTATTACTAACAATCACAACTCATAACATACAGTCTAATTATAACCTCCTAATTATTGCCACTGATGGTGGTGGTGAAACGACTCATTGTCCCAACCTCATTGAACTCTTTGAATAATCAATTAAATTGGCCTTGAAGGCTGATAAGTTATTGTAAAACGCATTACAATTTTACCTTTTTTCTCCCAATCCTTGAACCTTTTTGGGCCTAACTAGTACTGTAAAGTAACAAAACAATGCTCTTAAATGAATCTTTTCAATTCTAAGAACTGAATTGAAAAGGCTAGTTTAAAAAAACTGTGGAAGGTAAAATTAATAATGCTTTCAACTAATACATAGTCAATGATATTAGCTATGGTAACGCCAGTTTAGTAAGAGGTGTTGATGATTTGATACATTTACACATCCCTAACTATCCATGCAAAATATATGTTTCTTCTTTGAGACTCCGCAGTGGTATACAGTAATACAATTTGTTATCTCTAAAATCTTTCTGTGTCGGAAAAGAAATGTCTGAAAATGATAAATATCTGAAGTAACAATCACGGAAGCTCTCATCCGTCAAAGTCTCCGAACATCTGATCGATAAACCATTGTAATTATATTAGATCAATCGTCTTCAAACCAGTACTGAGATTCTTCACAATTTAAGGTTACATTTCTTCTCTTCAAAATTAAAGAACGTCTACGTTCTACGGCACGGCACGGTCTACGTTTGTGCTACAACCACCATGTAGAGGATTCTATGTCGATTTCTTATATCAGTGATTCTGTTTTGAACAAAGATTGCATTTCAATCTATCGTTTCCATGGCTTACGGAAAGTAATATTGTAGAATGTAAAATATGTTTACAATAGCTAAATTCACACGATTTATCAGTAAGGGGACGAAATGAATTATCTTTGAGAAGGCATTCTATAACTGACGAGGATTTAAATTGAAAAAAAAGTCCGAACAAAACTCCAAAGGCTTTGAGTACACTTGTTGTTTACATAAAAAGCTATACTGTACATCCAATAAGGTAGGCTTATGAGTAATGTGAATTTCTATCTTCATTACATTTTTTACTGTGTACACCAGGCTCATTTTTTTATGAAAAGATTAAAAACTATTTTGAGGTTAAGTGGCCCGATTTATCTGAAAAAGGAAAGATTATGGATTCACTTATATTTTAATTTGTACTAAATCGAACTTTTAGAATGAATAAATTATTATTTATTTCAATTAACTCACATCTCACGGTTTACTTAACAGTTGTAACTAATCAAAATACCAATAAACCTGAAACTGGAATTTTACCTCCGTAAATCTACCCCCAGGGCTGTGTATAGGCCCCACCCTCGTGACGTCAAAATGACGTAGGCGTTTTTTCATGGGGTAAATTTCCGGGGGTAGAAATCTGCTACCCCCAATTGATAGGTTTTATTGGACGGTATATTTCCCTAGTATAAATTTGCAGTTGTTTTGTACAACTAGGACCCCTTTCACAAACGATAACTGCTATGCAACATCGAGGGATTGTGGAAACAAAAGTTGGAATCGCTAAACTCATTCCGGTCATTAAATATGTATTCTGTGTTTTATTCCAGCTACTGCCCAGTCTTTGTGTACCATAATTACTCTGTGCATCAACGTACAAAAGGAGGACGTAATTGGCCCTTTGGTTTTTGCTTCTGTAATTTCAGTAAAGGATTTGTTGAAAAGATAGCATTATACAATGATTTTTAAACGATTTCGGGAGCAAAAAGGTTACTGAGATACTTTAAAGCTTTAAAGGCAATGATTTAACTATGGATTTTATCAGCATTACTGTATTGACCTTATCAATGAATCTCAACAATGCTAAACTTGCTAGGCTAAGGTATTTTTACAAACTCTATTGTAGCCTATATCTTAACGAAAAAGCATACGAATTTGCCCAGAAAACCTGCAGATTAGGGTATTTACAGCGGGGTTGTTAACCTTTTTAAAACCCTTAATGAAACATAAACTCATAAACAAGCAGGTAATCTATTATACAGGGTGAACAAGTTAAGTGTGCCACCATTGGTATCTTAGAAACATTAGATTTAGAGAAACCATTTAATGGAGAACTTTGCCTGGTTTTATGACATTACATAATATGAATTCCACTTAAAAATAGGAACTCTCAACGCTCTGTAATTTATGACAATTTAAAATGTAGCTAAAATTTTTAGACTTATTTATTGTTAGCATTTTCTCTCTCCTTGTTTAATAAATTAGGTGATACATTATGCAGAATGGACAAAGCAAGCCACTTTTTCCAATGTGTATCACTAACACTCTGTAACCCCTAAACAAGTAGCTTTAGGGAAAAAAATTCCAGAAATCAATATTTAAAATTATATTATAGTTCTAAAACGATTATAAAATACCAACATTTAGTACAGAACATTTTAAAGCTAGTCGTCGAATTGAAAAGGACGGTCGTTAAACAATTTGAAATACGGTATAAAATGTATTTTAAATGTCATAACTAAATGGTTGAGGTTCTCTTTTATAATTGGTAGCACAGTTTAATTTGTCCACTTTGTAATTAAAATATGGTTTCTGTACGTTTATTCATCTGAGCGTTTGTCCGAGTGAATGCGTGAACCACTGAACCATCAGGCTGGATATTCCACACAAAGGCACATATCCAATAGCCTACTTCATGTCCTAAAAACTCCCTCTGACTAAGTTTGTACGAGGTTTTGTGATACAGATTTGGGATATAAATTGATCTGACTAAATTTCGGGATACAGAAAACCACAATGTTTACATAGCAACTACATTTACTTGGTTAACACTTCGGTTGGCGTTAATTTAATATTTTTACAAAGCTGATTGAATTAAAACAACGGCATTTAATACAACTATGTGACAAAGTTTAATTTAGTTGGTATAATCAATGGTGTGTGTTTAAGTGTTTTACAGTAGAAGTCTATATAAACCTGTGTCCTGGTCTTCCGTCTGACTGGGACTCCAATATCAAGCAAATTATGAAACATTACTGTTCACATTAAAAAAATTCGTTGGACAAAAAGTCTAAGTAATAATTTTCATTTTCATATGCAGATAGGGGAAAGAGAGACATAAAAGAAAGATTCCAACCGATTATGATTAACTGCGTAGACAACTTCCCTGACCCCTAGGCCTAATGGTTGATTTCTTAAAAAGTTGCGCCAACTCTTGAGAATCATAATAGATTGTATCAGATCCAAATTACTATAGAAATCTCAAAGCAAGCTATATAATTTAGATAATTTTTGTATGTAAAACTAGGCACTGGTTTGGATATTCATATCCTAAATAATTATTGTTTGCTTATGGACTAGAAAAATAAATACAAAGTAGTAAATACATGTGGCTCTCAATATATTTTTTGTTTGTTAATTAGGTGTCAACTGTTTATTGTTAAAAACATTCTTCTACAACCATTTATGTAAACTTGTATTTCTAAGAGAAGTTACACAAGCTTAAAGATCCTAAACTAAAACTATACATACCTTATAAAGTACTTTAAACATATGTCAATCTGTATGCAATCGTATATTTTTATATTTAAATTACATAACACACAAAATTGACTTAGTTAAGTTATACGTCAAAAAACAATTATTTTTTTCAAAACCTTTACCCAGCATCATGCTAATGCCTGGAGCTGTATCCGAACAGGACTATGAGAAGGATGAAGACGGAGAGAAGTACGAGAATACAACAAATAGCGACGGCGGCGACCATGGTGGGATACTGTACGTCACTAGCACGACTGACACGGGTATACTGGCCGGGTGTACACAGAAGACCAGAACACCCCACAAACTAACAATCGATCTCCGGCGCCACCCTCCTGCCACGGCCCATCACTGGTTGGTTGGGGCCAGAAAATTAACAAAATAATTTGTATGAAAAGTTTGACTAAAAAAAAATTAAAATCTTAAGTTACGATTAGAAAACATTTTTTTTATTCTCGAGACATTTGCTGATAAAAATAAAAAGGAATTTATTTTATTGGGTTTTAGTTTATTAAAACAACTATTAGGGTTCATTGGGTAAATATAAAAACGTACTCATTAAAAAAACATTGTAATACGTGTGATTTCAAAAAGTATTTAAAATATGCAAACATATTTACAACACGTTGCCCGGGCCACCTGTTGTACCCCACCCAACACACAGCTCATCATATCACTAACTGTCCTGTCACATCTCTCATTGTATCCCTAGTGTTACCCTGTGATATGCAGAGCTGTTTGTTACCAGCGCCACCTGTTGTACCCCACCCAACACGCAGCTCATCATATCACTAACTGTCCTGTCACATCTCTCATTGTATCCCTAGTGTTACTCTGTGATATGCAGAGCTGTTTGTTACCAGCGCCACCAGGTGTGCCTCACCCTCGATGGCCTCACCCAACACGCAGCTCATCATATCACTAACTGTCCTGTCACATCTCTCATTGTATCCCTAGTGTTACCCTGTGATATGCATAGCTGTTTGTTACCAGCGCCACCTGTTGTACCTCACCCAACACGCAGCTTATCATAGCACTAACTGTTCTGTCACATCTCTCATTGTATCCCTAGTGTTACCCTGTGATATGCATAGCTGTTTGTTACCAGCGCCACCTGTTGTACCTCACCCTGAAGGCGGCTTATCATAGCAGTAACTGTTCTGTCACATCACTCATTGTATCCCTAGTGTTACCCTGTGATATGCATAGCTGTTTGTTACCAGCGCCACCTGTTGTACCTCACCCTGAAGGCGGCTTATCATAGCAGTAACTGTTCTGTCACATCTCTCATTGTATCCCTAGTGTTAATCTGTGATATGCATAGCTGTTTGTTACCAGCGCCACCTGGTGTACCCCTCCCAACACGCAGCTTATCATAGCACTAACTGTCCTGTTACATCTCTCATTGTATCCCTAGTGTTACCCTGTGATATGCATAGCTGTTTGTTACCAGCGCCACCAGATGTGCCTCACCCAACACGCAGCTTATCATAGCACTAACTGTCCTGTCACATCTCTTATTGTATCCCTAGTGTTACCCTGTGATATGCATAGCTGTTTGTTACCAGCGCCACCAGGTGTGCCTCACCCAACACGCAGCTTATCATACCACTAACTGTCCTGTCACATCTCTCATTGTATCCCTAGTGTTAATCTGTGATATGCATAGCTGTTTGTTACCAGGGCCACCAGGTGTGCCTCACCCAACACGCAGCTTATCATACCACTAACTGTCCTGTCACATCTCTCATTGTATCCCTAGTGTTACCCTGTGATATGCAGAGCTGTTTGTTACCAGCGCAACCTGTTGTACCTCACCCAACACGCAGCTTATCATAGCACTAACCGTTCTGTCACATCTCTCATTGTATCCCTAGTGTTAATCTGTGATATGCAGAGCTGTTTGTTACCAGCGCCACCTGTTGTACCCCACCCAACACGCAGCTCATCATAGCACTAACTGTCCTGTCACATCTTTCATTGTATCCCTAGTGTTACCCTGTGATATGCAGAGCTGTTTGTTACCAGCGCCACCTGTTGTACCCCACCCAACACGCAGCTCATCATAGCACTAACTGTCCTGTCACATCTCTCATTGTATCCCTAGTGTTAATCTGTGATATGCAGAGCTGTTTATTACCAGCGCCACCTGTTGTACCCCACCCAACACGCAGCTTATCATACCACTAACTGTCCTGTCACATCTCTCATTGTATCCCTAGTGTTACCCTATGATATGCAGAGCTGTTTGTTACCAGCGCCACCTGTTGTACCTCACCCAACACGCAGCTTATCATAGCACTAACTGTTCTGTCACATCACTCATTGTATCCCTAGTGTTACTCTGTGATATGCAGAGCTGTTTGTTACCAGTGCCACCTGTTGTACCTCACCCAACACGCAGCTTATCATAGCACTAACTGTTCTGTCACATCTCTCATTGTATCCCTAATGTTAATCTGTGATATGCAGAGCTGTTTGTTACCAGCGCCACCTGTTGTACCCCTCCCAACACACAGCTTATCATAGCACTAACTGTTCTGTCACATCACTCATTGTATCCCTAGTGTTACTCTGTGATATGCAGAGCTGTTTGTTACCAGTGCCACCTGTTGTACCTCACCCAACACGCAGCTTATCATAGCACTAACTGTTCTGTCACATCTCTCATTGTATCCCTAATGTTAATCTGTGATATGCAGAGCTGTTTGTTACCAGCGCCACCTGTTGTACCCCACCCTGAAGGCGGCTTATCATAGCACTTAACTGTTCTGTCACATCTCTCATTGTATCCCTAGCGTTAATCTGTGTTATGCAGAGCTATTTGTTACCAGGGCCAACTGGTGTACCCCTCCCAACACACAGCTTATCAAAGCACGAACTGTTCTTTCATAACTCTCATTGTATCCCTAGTGTTAATCCGTGATATGCAGAGCTGTTTGTTACCAGGGCCACCTGTTGTACCCCACCCAACACGCAGCTTATCATACCACTAACTGTCCTGTCACATCTCTCATTGTATCCCTAGTGTTACCCTGTGATATGCAGAGCTGTTTGTTACCAGCGCCACCTGTTGTACCTCACCCAACACGCAGCTTATCATAGCACTAACTGTTCTGTCACATCACTCATTGTATCCCTAGTGTTACTCTGTGATATGCAGAGCTGTTTGTTACCAGTGCCACCTGTTGTACCTCACCCAACACGCAGCTTATCATAGCACTAACTGTTCTGTCACATCTCTCATTGTATCCCTAATGTTAATCTGTGATATGCAGAGCTGTTTGTTACCAGCGCCAACTGTTGTACCCCACCCTGAAGGCGGCTTATCATAGCACTTAACTGTTCTGTCACATCTCTCATTGTATCCCTAGTGTTAATCTGTGTTATGCAGAGCTATTTGTTACCAGGGCCAACTGGTGTACCCCTCCCAACACACAGCTTATCATAGCACGAACTGTTCTTTCATAACTCTCATTGTATCCCTAGTGTTAATCTGTGATATGCAGAGCTGTTTGTTACCAGGGCCAACTGGTGTACCCCTCCCAACACGCAGCTTGTCATAGCACTAACTGTTCTGTCACATCTTTCATTGTATCCCTAGTGTTACTCTGTGATATACAGAGCTGTTTGTTACCAGGGCCACCTGTTGTACCTCACCCTGAAGGCGGCTTATTAGCACTAACTGTTCTGTCACATCTCTCATTGTATCCCTATTGTTACTCTGTGATATACAGAGCTATTTGTTACCAGGGCCACCTGGTGTACTCCTCCCAACACGCAGCTTATCATAGCACTAATTATTCTGTCACATCTCTCATTGTATCCCTAGTGTTAATCTGTGATATGCAGAGCTGTTCGTTACCAGGGCCACCTGGTGTGCCTCACCCAACACGCAGCTTATCATACCACTAACTGTTCTGTCACATCACTCATTGTATCCCTAGTGTTACCCTGTGATATGCAGAGCTGTTCGTTACCAGGGCCACCTGGTGTACCCCTCCCAACACGCAGCTTGTCATAGCACTAACTGTTCTGTCACATCTCTCATTGTATCCCTAGTGTTACCCTGTGATATGCAGAGCTGTTCGTTACCAGGGCCACCTGGTGTACCCCTCCCAACACGCAGCTTGTCATAGCACTAACTGTTCTGTCACATCTCTCATTGTATCCCTAGTGTTACCCTGTGATATGCAGAGCTGTTCGTTACCAGGGCCACCTGGTGTACCCCACCCAACACGCAGCTTGTCATAGCACTAACTGTTCTGTCACATCACTCATTGTATCCCTAGTGTTACTCTGTGATATGCAGAGCTGTTTGTTACCAGTGCCACCTGTTGTACCTCACCCAACACGCAGCTTATCATAGCAATAACTGTTCTGTCACATCTCTCATTGTATCCCTAATGTTAATCTGTGATATGCAGAGCTGTTTGTTACCAGCGCCACCTGTTGTACCCCACCCTGAAGGCGGCTTATCATAGCACTTAACTGTTCTGTCACATCTCTCATTGTATCCCTAGTGTTAATCTGTGTTATGCAGAGCTATTTGTTACCAGGGCCAACTGGTGTACCCCTCCCAACACACAGCTTATCATAGCACGAACTGTTCTTTCATAACTCTCATTGTATCCCTAGTGTTAATCTGTGATATGCAGAGCTGTTTGTTACCAGGGCCAACTGGTGTACCCCTCCCAACACGCAGCTTGTCATAGCACTAACTGTTCTGTCACATCTTTCATTGTATCCCTAGTGTTACTCTGTGATATACAGAGCTGTTTGTTACCAGGGCCACCTGTTGTACCTCACCCTGAAGGCGGCTTATCATAGCACTAACTGTTTTGTCACATCTCTCATTGTATCCCTATTGTTACTCTGTGATATACAGAGCTATTTGTTACCAGGGCCACCTGGTATACTCCTCCCAACACGCAGCTTGTCATAGCACTAATTATTCTGTCACATCTCTCATTGTATCCCTAGTGTTACCCTGTGATATGCAGAACTGTTTGTTACCTGGGCCACCTGTTGTACCTCACCCTGAAGGCGGCTTATCATAGCACTTAACTGTTCTGTCACATCTCTCATTGTATCCCTAGTGTTAATCTGTGTTATGCAAAGCTATTTGTTACCAGGGCCAACTGGTGTACTCCTCCCAACACGCAGCTTATTATAGCACTAACTGTCTACATCTCTCATTTCTTTCCTCGGTTTATATTTATACACGGATTTTCACTATTTGGCTTACATGTTTTACCGATACAGCACAAAGTCTATCTAAAGGTTTTGTGACCACAATTCATCATATTTTAATATCCTTGATTTTATATTGCTCAAATTTTAGGGAATAGACTTTTAAATGCTCTGCATTAGCAGATATTCATTACATTATTTCTATTACCAATATACATTTGTATTTTTTGTAGGCTATGTCTTTTAAACCAAATTAAATACCTAGCTGTTCATAAAATTTTTCGTAAATTTTTTTGCGATTGGATTATATTCACACTGGGTAAAGGATTATCAGTTTATCCAGTGTGTTTACTGAACGTGTAATGTGTGTGAAAACTCTGAGTCAAATTATTGAAGAGAATGACTCGACAAGCAGAAGCTCTATGGAAGGAGGGATAGCGCTCAATAACAATGAATAAAATACAAGTCACTGAAGCTTTCCCTTCCACGGAAACTGTCTCTATCAGTAAGAGAAAGAATTATCCTTAGTATTTCTCTATTCCTAGTTATATTTTAAACATCTATGGCATAATGTCTCTTTCCAATCATTGGCAATGGCCACCGTTATTTTACTACGATTAGGAAGGGGTTACTCATATACCTCCATTCAGGAGCTTATGTTCACTAGCAAAATTATAAAATGTTCTAAAATATGTAATGCGTATGAGTTTTATCTGTAATGTCAATTTGTTGTTCTGCTTCATTATATTTTACCGGATACTTCACCTAAGTTATTAGTTTGTGTGTTTTAGGTACAAAAATAGTAAATCGTCGTTAATGAACTTGTTAAACTACTGTTAAAAATAATTCTTTACACGTAAGGTTAGCATCGATCATAGAAATTAGACGCTAGATGGTATTATAAAAAAATACGTTTTGCTTTGTTTTAACTGATATATCAATTTTATTTTGTGTTTATTTAATATAATTTTATAATTAAATTTAGTGAATACGATTAGTTTTCGTCACAATGTAGTTTTGAAATTTTATTTTGCTACCATTGTACTCCGCTTTCAAAATCTACACAATTCGTATGTCCAGCAGTTTTGTTATAACAATTTAAAAACAAATTCAACAATGTAGGTTTATCAATACATTGACGTTTTTACCAAGCGTAGTTATAACACATAACATTAAATTTGATCCACATTTAAAAAAAACCTCCAAGAATTGAATTCGAGAATACAGCAAATCGTTAATTGTTTGGTCTAGTTGAGGTTATTCAGAGCCGAAGTGAAAAACCACGTCCATTATACTCAATAAAATATTAAACACCTCAACATTCACCATTACTGGCTATTTCAGCTTTTGGGCTGCAGTTTATCCAGAACTCTATTTAAAAATAAACAAAATTTAATGAACTAGGTTGCCTTGGGATGTCTTATTGTTTACACAAAATAAAATCTATGTAATCTTGCATTAAGCTCAAATCTCCATCATCATACGACCAGAGTTAGATTAAAATACTTAGAAAGTTTCATAGGTTAAGATTTTCAAAATAAAATTGTAAGGAAATGGGCGTACGTTTTTTTTTTTTATTTTTTTTTTTATTATTATTATTATTATTGTCAGTTATATCAAATTATGTATCAAGAAAGGAATTATTCAAAACTCAGTAAAGGCTCTTAAACAATCCACTTGATAGCATGCAGGATTTTTTTATAGGAACATTATTGTTTTTTTGGTATTGACTATGGTTTCTTATCTGTGAAACTATTGACGTGATCTATATTGTATTTTTTATAGAATGTTGAAATAAATTTTGTCTATTGTCTACTTAGCATGGTTTTATTCTGATTGTCTTAATTTAGTTTTGACATATGTCTTGGAATCATTTTAATATTGAGATGTACTTTTACAACTAGGAACTATTTCGGATAAATTATAGAGCCATATTCGCAGGATCGTGAGGTATTGGTTTTCACTCACCCACTCAAAGATACTCAAACTTTTAAGCAATGGAAAACTACCACAAACCACGCAATCTTGCATTGCTGTTTCCTTGATAACAGTCTCACAACCTAAACTCTTTATTTTTAGATTATAAATTCTAAATCTACCGTAATTAATGCATGTTATAACTTTGGCAAAACACTACAAACAATGCACTACAAATTGATCCATGTACTCCTAACATATTTCTACAAGCATTTTGTATTACTGTATGTTCCGATGTAAAAATCGTATTTCTTTTACTTTACGTACGCCTTAGATAAACATTTTGTCAACATGAAACTCAAAGTCATCCTTTGAACCTATCAACTAATGCAAGTTTTAGAAAAGTCTACAAAGTAAAAAGTTGAATCACTACGTTTGCCAAAAGTAAGCCTCTAAAAAAATATAAAGGCATCATCTTGAATTTAAAAATATAATTATTAAACTCTTTGTCTAAAATTTAGAAACAATGAATTCGTATTAATTATATCGGACATTTTCCATCAGGAATAGTATAAAACAAATGTTGTTTCCCTTAATCGTGATGGAAAGTGACCGCAATAACACCTTAAATAACATAAACCAACACCACAAAAAAGTTTTTTTTAATATTTCGAATAATTTTTAATATATTTCCAGATTTAATTTTTTCTGCAAAAAATTCCTATTGTAGCATCATTACATCCAACTTACACTATTTATATTACTAAACCATCCTGCACTTTACCTAATCGATCTGAAAGTAACGTACGTACCAAATGACCTACGTTCTCTCGCGCGCGTACAGATTGGCCAACGGTTCGAGGGTCTTTTCTAACATACAGATTGACCAAAGGTCCTAATGAGCAGGGGCAAAAAATGGGGGAGGAGCTTACAGCAGCGATGTGTGTGGGGGAGGAGCTAGTCTATTCAAGTAAACTATTTGTTGACGTTTTCTAATCTTACCAGATACAGAGGTGGTCTCTTGGGCGCACCGAAACTCCCCCGCAAAATCCAGGTAGACACCGAAACTCCCCCGCGACTTATAATCCCGCCCCAGCGGCGCACCGATATTCCCCCGCTGTCCTTCCTGGAATCCAAGGGCAGGCAATGACGGGGAGAGAGTTTACGTTGTCATGTAGAACGCGGAGATTCTCCCAAAACCTTCATACATCTCTCAGGAGAGAGAGTACCTACTGTCGAGACAAAAAGTATAGATAGGCTAATCCTTAAGGAGCACAAGCTAAAATTACCTCAAAAGAACATGTAAAGGGACAATCATAACATTAAGGTTGGAAACCAGCAGGATTGGTATACTCAATAGAGGATTGTATTCACAAATTTAATTTCATTGTCGAGACTTTACAATTATTTATTATAGTTTTGAATAGTAATTAGAATTAGATTTTGCTAAAAAACAATAAACAATTTTTAAAATCCATTTTTAGCCCCTGAGCTGTGATATTAATTAAAAATAGGTATTTACCTTCGTCTACAGCTCAATCTGTTGTAACTTGAGTTACGGCCGTTTCGGCATTATAATGCCATCGTCAGACGTTGAGCATTCAACGTAAAACAATTTTTGTCGTTTTGATGTTTGTTCAAATTGTTTTACACTCCGCGGCATTGGAGAAGGCCACGGGTAAAGATAGTGTAAATGGTTTTGTGAATAATTAAGACCAAAACAACGTTTGTGTCTCGTTGAGAACTTGAGATGACAACATAAACTAAAAATATATTTTTAACAAGAAACATTTTAGGCCTACATAGAATGAAACAACGTCTTCAAAATTACTCATCAAAGAATTACAGCAAGTCGTAAATTTTGCGATTGTTTTGACTTACGATAAGTCGTCGCCCGCGGTCACACACCTGGATTATTAATTGGGCCGATATCCCAAACAAGTCTATAAAAATTTGGAACTACCGGATTTTAAGCAAGACACCCCTCTTAATTAATACAAGGTTCTTGGACTGTATACCCATTACAACAAGCTATTTAACTTCTTAAAACATTGTAACTTGTTTAAAAAATTGTATTACGTTTTTCTTTAGTTTTGGTGCACCAACTGGTATTTAATTGTTAGTTCATAATTTCTGAACATATTAAATGAAAAACAATTACCTCTAGCTACATGACTATGTTGTCATTTTTCTCGGGAAAAGAGTTTCCCAGAATCCATGGTATACAGCTTTACCTTACAATTATTTTTGCTACAACGTCACTTTTATTCTTCACTCTTCAAAACCCATCAAGAACAAAAAACAATTGTTTTTCACCAAGTTTACTTGCCCTCGCTCACAAATTACCTGTTGCATAGCTAACTTTACTGAACGAACTACTTAACTAATGGGGGGGGGGGGGTGGTTGGAGGAAGGCATTCCTGAGTCATTATGCGGTATGACAAACCTGGTGGGCTCAGGTACCTGCCATCCTCGATTCCTCGCGGGGGAGTTTCGGTTAGGGGATTAGCGAACCCTTTTGGTAGAGATAGTATGCGGGGGAGTTTCGGTGCACCGGGTCTCTTTAATGCTATTGAATATCGTAGAACCAACTTGTGTAGTTGAAAAAGCTGACAACATTTTTTAATTAATTTTAAATATGAATACTCATAAGGTTAACATGGGAAACTATGGAGCCATTGGGGCAGAGCCCGAAATGATTTTTGGGATAAGAATATGTCTAGATATGTTAATCGGGAATGTGAGCTATCTTCATACCAAATTTCAACCCGATCCGACCAGTAGTTAATGCGTGATTGGATATCAAACAAATGAACAAATTCACAAAATTTCACAATATTAGTACTACGATATATTGTAGTTTTTAAGGGTGATAACATGATGTCTCGTCATATCTCTATTATTTTCATTGCGTGCGCGATCTCTTCAAGGCAACTTAGAAAGATTAATAATACTAATGACACATACTATGAAAACACAAAATCTAACGTAAACCATTTTCTTCTTTACATTTTATACAAAAAATACAACATTTTCTTTATTTAACTTAAACATCACCGACTTACAGATAACCCAATTTTCGTATGGATGTAAACAAAATTGTACCATGGACATATGTTTTGATGTAAACAAAAATTCATTGTAAACTTGAAAAAGTTCAGATTATTGACAACAGAATTCAGCACAAACTATGCAATTTTAAAAGGTAATATGACGAGGTTATATGCTTTCACGGGATATCATACAAACGGAATAATACCTCCAATTTGGAGTTATTATTTTCTTTTAGCGGCAACTGAAAATGTAGCTGACTGAATATTAATAACAAATTATTATTTATTTCAGGATTTTAAGGCAAAATGTTAAGAATTATTTGAAGTTTAGAATTTTAATTTTTGGTTTTCGTAAATGTTGAATAAGTGAGTAGATTTTTATATTCTGTGGTAGAACATTATATTCGGGTTATTTCACTTCCAATGGAATATATTTTTCCTTTTTTTAACTTTTGTTAAAATACTACTCCTATAATAAATATTGCTAGATTGGTTTTGTGAACTTAAAAATGAACATCGTGTGCGAAATACTAAGACGGGTGGATATTCAAGGTAATTTTCAAACAATGTGTATACACATAAAAACGAGAATGCTTATACTTTGGATCTTGAAAGAACACTTCAGGACTTTTAAATGGTAACATTATCCTTATTGCTATAACTAGGTCAAACAAACTAACAATTTCGTAGCCAACTCGACCTCCCAAAAAATATACTTTGTGTACTTAAAAAGAAAATTAATAGTGAGTTTATTAGCAATTAGTTTGATTTTATAGCCTACTACCTGGCCCGACAGACGTCGTCCTGTCCTAATGTGGTTTTGTGTCAAATGCTCGTTCATTTTCAAGATGAGCTCGTTCGCATGGCTCAATCACGTCCTGGTTGAAATTCGTTCGCTACGCTCACTCACCTTTAGGTTGGAGCTCGTTCGCTGCGCTCACTTGCCTTCAGGTTAGCTCGTTCGCTACGCTAACTCGCCTCCAGATTGAAGTTCGTTCGCTACGCTCACTCACCTTATGGTTGCAAATTAGCTGTTGTCGTAAATAAAAAAAAATAAAAAAATAGTGCTGCACCCTGTTGGTTAACCTATTTACTTTTTAATGCTATTGAACATCACAGAATCAAATTGTTTAGTTGAACCAGCTGTTGAGATTATTTAATTCCATTTAAATATGAGTACTCATAAGGTTAACATTGGGAAACTCCAGAGCCACTGGGGCGGAGCCCTTTTGACGGATCTGCACCAAACTTCACACAAACCATCCTTGAATAATGCTTAATAATACCTGAAAGTTTCATTGCAATCTGTCGAGCGGTTTCGGAGTCCATAAAGGACAAACGAACATACGATTGGATTTTAGATTATTTGTATTAGAAAACCGCACTGTTTTGTTTAAGCTACAGTTGAATGTAAAAACCTTATTTGTTTACTTAACAGTTTAATTAAATTGTTTTGTTACTTTTACCTAACCCGCCATGTTAAACTTCCCTATCCCAAGCGTGGTGTATACAACTTCGTTACTTCTCGAGTGATGTAAAGTTGGAAAAAACTCACTCGGTGATGTAATGAAACCCATTTAAATAACATTGAGCGATTAACTTAAAAAATATACCTCTATGGAGCCAACGACGTTCAACGCTAGAAATCAGCTGTGCGCTTGAATCTAATGTTATCAATAATGTTATATTTTGAAGAATTTTCCTAACCTAGCTTTTGTTTGTAAATGAACGTTACTGTTAGAAGATGAGTGAAATGGATAATGAAAAATATTGTTCGTAACCTCCTCTATATTGTCGGGTCAGGTAAAATCTTGTACGTTACACGTTACGCAAGAGCGTGTTTACATCACTTCGGTAAATTATGCAACTCGCTTCCGCTCGTTGCACAACATTCACCTGCGTGATGTAAAAACGCTCTTACTACACTTGTAAGGTAAATAGCTATTACAATATCCGTTTTAGTGTTGGTACATAACTACATGTTTCGTGGCGACTGCCACGTCCTCCGGTCCATCCTCTTCTCAGATTCGTCATCAATTTAAAACATAAAACACAGAACACACGTAAAAAAACTCATTACATTTATTTTGGTACCGTCACGGTGCGTGCACGCGTTTGGTCGGGCCCGGGCCGGCGGCGACCAACATAAAAAAGGATACCAACACTAAAAAGGATATTGTAAGGCAAAAAAACAATTTAATTAATATAAAGCAATATCCAGAAGTAGGACAATGAATTCTGATTAACAGTTTACATAAAACTTAGTGTTTTAAAAAGTAAAATTCGTCTCTTGAGTTTGGCCACCTCTGTGACTGGTAAGATTAGAAAAAGTTAACAAACACTTGATTGAATAGACAAGCTCCTCCCCCACGGGACATCGCTGCTGTAAGCTCCTCCCCCATTTTTTGCCCCTGCTCATTAGGACCTTTGGTCAATCTGTATGTTAGAAAAGACCCTTAAACCATTGGCCAATCTGTATGTGGCCGTTCTCTCCTCTTGAAGAATTAAATGTCCCACATTTTCTCGAGAGTCAAACAAATAGTTAGACTAATGAGCAACGTTCACTGTCGCCACAGACTCTCTAGCCTCTAGTCCTCTGGTCCTCTAGCCTCGCTCGAGGGTCCTTGAATTAGCGACAAATAACCTCCACGTCCTCAGGTCGTCCCGATCATCAACTTTTGTCGTCTGCTACTGACAATGCATTTATCACTCCTGTCATGGCAAGGCGGAAAGTCGTTTAATGAGAGTTCTGTAACGTGTACATTTTGTAGCCCTCTTTGATTTTAATTTTTATATCGTTGGATTTGCAGGACGTTCTGTATAATTAATAGGGAACAACTGAGTTTTGTTTATTTATTGGATAGGACAATTTGTACCTCGTTATGGAAGTTTACAATTTTTATTACATTAAAGTCGTTGAATTAGCAGTGTATTCCCCAAAGCCTCCAACGGAGTAACGAAATGACATGCATTATATCCTTGTTTCAGTGCTTAAGATTGACATTAAATACAATTAGTTTGCCAGGAAAACGTAATTTTTTTTAATTTGCTTTTAATCTTCCTGGATATACTTCTACCTACAGTCACTTGTTGTAGAGTCGTGGTTTTCTGGTGACGACCGTGTAAAACGCAAGAAATGTATCGTATCAAGTCACCTGTGCTGGTCAAGAAGCCCTGATGATGGCACGCGACATCGAGACAGAAACGTCGGAGAGTGATTCTAGTGATTCGTTGATATTTACACGGTCTACTAGAAGACCACCGATTTTCTCTTTAACCTTGTAGTAATCTTATTTATAATTATAAATTTTCATTAAATGAATATCGTTATCAATCTCACGTGATGGCAAAATAAGCAACAATTGCTTTGGTTGTCTTTGGTATTATCATTAGCCAAAGGAATTCATAACGAAAAGATAAGTGCATGCTGTAAAATATACAGGGTGGCTGAAAGTAACTTGCACCCCCACTTAACTTTTCAACCATTTGAGATATTTGGAATCGGTTTGCGGCAACCTTCTTAGATATGAGGGGCTACAATAATTATGGTAAATTTTGCAAAATTTTGCCCTTAGGGGAAGCGGGGGTAGGGGGTAGCTCAACATTTTCAAATTACAAGTATAGTCGAGTTTGGTATCATTTTACAGGTCTTGACGAAACATGAACATTGACATAAAGAAAACCAAAATCGGCTCACTAATAACAAAATGGCGCCCTAAAAACGTTTCAAGTCCAAATAACCATGAGGGTGGCAAAAAAATTAACTTGCACCCTCTTTAACTTTTTAACTATTTGAGATATTTGAAATTGGTTTGCGGCAACCTTCTTAGATATGAGGGGCTACAATAATTATGGTAAATTTTGAAAATTTTGCCCTTAGGGGTAGCGGGGTAGGGGGGTAGCTCAAAATTTTCAAATAGCAGCTATAGTCAAGTTTGGTATCATTTTGTAGGTCTTGAAGAAAAATAACAATTAACATAAAGAAAATAGAAATCGGACCATTAATAACAAAATGGCAGCTAAAAATGATTAAGACAGTGGTTATTTAAAGTAATTTTGAGCTGCAATTTTGTTCTCAATGGTCCGATTTCTATTTTCTTTATGTTAATTGGTATGTTTCTTCAAGACCTGTAAAATGATACCAAACTTGACTATACTTGTCATTTGAAAATTTTGAGCTACCCCCTACCCCCGCTACCCCTAAGGGCAAAATTTTCAAAACTGACCATAATTATTGTAACCCTTCATTTCCAAAGAAGTTGCCCGCAAACCGATTTCAAATATCTCAAATAGTTAAAAAGTTAAAGAGGGTGCAAGTTAATTTTTTTGCCACCCTCATGGTTATTTGGATTTGAAACGTTTTAGGGCGCCATTTTGTTATTAGTGAGCCGATTTTGGTTTTCTTTATGTCAATGTTCATGTTTCGTCAAGACCTGTAAAATGATACCAAACTCGACTATACTTGTAATTTGAAAATGTTGAGCTACCCCCTACCCCCGCTACCCCTAAGGGCAAAATTTTCAAAATTTACCATAATTATTGTAGCCCCTCATATCTAAGAAGGTTGCCGCACACCGATTTCAAATATCTCAAATGGTTGAAAAGTTAAGTGGGGGTGCAAGTTACTTTTCAGCCACCCTGTATCTGAAAATACTGTAAAGAGATAATTGCAGTACAGTACTATTATTTTAGTCATCGACAATTTCTTATTGCTTTGAATCACAACCGAGTAAGTTGTAGCTTTCACTATCCAATAGTCAATGGTTGTAGGCATTATTTTTTTTCAAGCGTTGCAAATTTAGTAAAATGTTAGTATGTATTTTCCAAATATTTAGGGTTTCGTATTTTACTTTTCTTGTAATTGTAGCCGTAAGGCCTTTACCGTATCTCAAAGTCCTTTAGATGAGTGCCAATAAAACTGCTAAAATCAGCCTTATTGTAGTACTTCATATAAACTAACCTTAGAATTAATATTGTCTAAAGAGTTGTCAATGAAATAGTAATGATAGACATGGACTGGAAAGTAATCGTATCGAGCAAACGTGTAGGATCCAATAAATTCCCATTATTGAACTCCAGGATCGTTTTCTGTTCATATTCCTATAGCTTTGAAATACCAAACAAATATTTGTTTTAAAGTCATTGAAAAGCTTCCTTTGATTGAAAGTTGTATTTAGCACAGCCAACCTCCAATGTGGAACAAGAAAATGAAATGTATTCGAAACTATTGATTTAACATCCTACTGTTGTTATTAGTGTTGTATTGGGCATTTTTCTTTGCCCCTTATAAATACAGTAGTGGGTTGGCTAAATTTAAATAACTAGAAGAATACTGTCGGCAAAAGTGAAAGATATACAGTAATATAGACTACTATGTTCATATTATGAGTATGAAAATAAATTGGGAACTGTTATTTGGTAAAATAAGGAAAAACATAATATACAGGGTGTTTTTCACATATTCCGAATTAAAAATATTATAAGACACTGTTAACTGTAAACAAGTTCACATTTTGATATCTTTGCATTTTTATTTTATTGTCAATCCCCTGATATGCATTGTCTCATAGTTATCTGTGTGTTTTTGCTTTGACTTATGGTTTTAGTGCCATTGGAAATTTATTTTGAATAATTTTTAACTTTGCGTTCTGTTTGAGCATTTGAAAAAATCATATTACGTTTTACGGTCGGAAATTTAAGAAACAGGGATACCATCATATGAACTGGTTTTGTTGTTAAAATGTCTTACGATAGTTGTTTATTTGGGTTGCGTAAAAACACCTTATTTTACCTTGATGATAGTGCATTTCATTTTCACCATGAATAAATATTTCCCCAAATGTCACTAAACGGTAGGATGTATAACTCACTCACGAAAAACAAAGTGATTTATTGAAGATACAAGATTCACGAACTTAATTAATTACTTGATATAAAGAACCTTAAATATTTTATTTGGTTATCTTATAACACTTATAACAATTATCTACACACACACACTGATTTTATATGAATTACCTAAAAATTAAATGTGGGGAGACAAAAAATAAACAAAAATACTTGCGGTGCTTAGCAAATATGCTCACTTTGTGTGGGGGTGAGTAGAATGTTGGACATAAGAATCATTGCGATGCTTTGATCATGATGATTAATTTGAATGCACTATCAAACGAATTAAAAATACAATGTAAGCTAGAAACCTGTTTTCACCACAGTAGCATATTTTAATTTCCATTTTGAAAACTGTATTCGAAGTCCGCATTTGGAAACATACACCCCATAGCCAAAATTAGCCTTATCAAATTTCAGTGTTACTTCGTTGAACAAAATTTTTTTAGTACTGATACATGCTGATACTCTTAGGTTAGTGCATGTTCATTACTTTATCCTATCGTTGTTTTCTACCGTTACAACCAAATTTCAAACAAGGCTTCAACTTAAAAAACAGGCTTCAGATTTTACAAATACTCAACGGGCAGTATTTTAAATTGTAAAAAAAATTGGACATACAGTAGTGCAATTGAAAAGGAAAGTCGCCCACGCAAGTAGATTCAGAAAGCAGTTTTTAAACTCTTTAGTACTTCATTAAACCATTCGCCACACTTAAGTTAAGTTAACACGGTATTCACGAAAATCTTAAATACGAGAGTAAAAGTTGTGTTTTAAAAGTTTTTGGTCTACTTATTATTATGCAAGCACATCATATTCTTATGAATGTTTTGTATATATTGTAAAATAACGAAACATTCAAATCGCTATAGACAAATCCAGACCGAAAATAAAATGAAAGATTTCGATTAGACAATTGTAACTTTTGTTCGTTGAAATTCATTATTTTGTTAGATTTCCAATAAACCTAGAATGTTGTCGCATATATAAAGTATACTTCGAAAGTATAATTTTAACTTCTTTTACAATCTTTTTGACTGTTCCAAATGAAAGGAAAACATTAAAACTGTAAAATGTTAGGTGTAATAATTCTTCAGGACTATCTAGTTAACCACTGATTATTACCAACTAATGTATTTAATAGTATTGAATCGACTGTTTGAAAGCGATAATTGTATTTTCGGACAAGTCCAATGTAGAAGGAAATTTGTTCACTGTCATTTGTCATGGCAGTGTTAAAACTTAGTACTTTTAAAAACTACATTATAATATACTAAAGTGATCAAATAATTACTGTATTTGCATGTGAGGAATTCCTTAACTATTTCATT
>NW_026543268.1:0-38322 GCF_028750875.1 Macrosteles quadrilineatus | reverse complement strand
CATCCTTGTACACGATTGTACACCCTTGTACACACTTGTACAACCTTGTACACACTTGTACAACCTTGTACACACTTGTACAACCTTGTACACAATTGTACAACCTTGTACACACTTGTACAACCTTGTTTACACTTGCACAACTTTGTACACACTTGTACAGTCTTGTACACAATTGTACAACCTTGTACACACTTGTACAAACTTGTACACACTTGTACAACCTTGTACACAATTGTACAGCCTTGTACACACTTGTACAACCTTGTACACACTTGTACAGCCTTGTACACAATTGTACAACCTTGTACACACTTGTACAACCTTGTACACACTTGTACAACCTTGTACACAATTGTACAGCCTTGTACACACTTGTACAACCTTGTACACACTTGTACAACCTTGTAAAAACTTGTACACCCTTGTACACACTTGTACAACCTTGTACAACCTTGTACACAGTTGTACAGCCTTGTACACAATTGTACATACTTGTACACACTTGTACAACCTCGTACACAATTGTACAACCTCGTACACACTTATACAACCTTGTACACACTTGTACAACCTTGTACACACTTGTACAACCTTGTACACACTTGTACAACCTTGTACACACTTGTACAACCTTTTACACACTTGTACAGCCTTGTACACAATTGTACAATCTTGTACACACTTGTACAGCCTTGTACACAATTGTACAACCTTGTACACACTTGTACAACCTTGTACACCCTTGTACACACTTTTACTTATCGTACACACTTGTACACCCTTGTACATCCTTGTACACGATTTTACACCCTTGTACACACTTGTACAACCTTGTAAAAACTTGTACAACCTTGTACACACTTGTACACCCTTGTACACACTTGTACAAGCTTGTACACACTTGTACAACCATGTACACACTTGTACAACCTTGTACACACTTGTACAACCTTGTACACACTTGTACAACCTTGTACACACTTGTACAACCTTGTACACACTTGTACAACCTTGTACACACTTGTACAACATTGTACACACTTGTACAACCTTGTACACACTTGTACAACCTTGTACACACTTGTACAACCTTGTACACACTTGTACAGCCTTGTACACAATTGTACAACCTTGTACACACTTGTACAGCCTTGTACACAATTGTAAAACCTTGTACACACTTGTACAACCTTGTACACCCTTGTACACACTTTTACTTATCGTACACACTTGTACACCCTTGTACAAACTTGTACATCCTTGTACACACTTGTACAACCTTGTACAAACTTGTACAAACTTGTACATCCTTGTACACGATTTTACACCCTTGTACACACTTGTACAACCTTGTAAAAACTTGTACAACCTTGTACACACTTGTACACCCTTGTACACACTTGTACAAGCTTGTACACACTTGTACAAGCTTGTACACACTTGTACAACCTTGTACACACTTGTACAACCTTGTACACACTTGTACAACCTTGTACACACTTGTACAACCTTGTACACACTTGTACAACCTTGTACACACTTGTACAACCTTGTACACACTTGTACAAACTTGTACACACTTGTACAACCTTTTACACACTTGTACAGCCTTGTACACAATTGTACAACCTTGTACACACTTGTACAGCCTTGTACACAATTGTACAACCTTGTACACACTTGTACAACCTTGTACACCCTTGTACACACTTTTACTTATCGTACACACATGTACACCCTTGTACAAACTTGTACATCCTTGTACACACTTGTACAACCTTGTACAAACTTGTACATCCTTGTACACGATTTTACACCCTTGTACACACTTGTACAACCTTGTACACACTTGTACAACCTTGTACACACTTGTACAACCTTGTACACACTTGTACAACCTTGTACACACTTGTACAACCTTGTACACACTTGTACAACCTTGTACACACTTGTACAACCTTGTACACACTTGTACAACCTTGTACACACTTGTACAGCCTTGTACACACTTGTACAGCCTTGTCCACACTTGTACAGCCTTGTACACAATTGTAAAACCTTGTACACACTTGTACAACCTTGTACACCCTTGTACACACTTTTACTTATCGTACACACTTGTACACCCTTGTACAAACTTGTACATCCTTATACACACTTGTACAACCTTGTACAAACTTGTACAAACTTGTACATCCTTGTACACGATTTTACACCCTTGTACACACTTGTACAACCTTGTAAAAACTTGTACAACCTTGTACACACTTGTACACCCTTGTACACACTTGTACAAGCTTGTACACACTTGTACAAGCTTGTACACACTTGTACAAGCTTGTACACACTTGTACAAGCTTGTACACACTTGTACAACCTTGTACACACTTGTACAACCTTGTACACACTTGTACAACCTTGTACACACTTGTACAACCTTGTACACACTTGTACAACCTTGTACACACTTGTACAACCTTGTACACACTTGTACAACCTTGTACACACTTGTACAACCTTGTACACACTTGTACAACCTTGTACACACTTGTACAACCTTGTACACAATTGTACAACCTTGTACACAATTGTACAACCTTGTACACACTTGCACAACCTTGTACACACTTGTACAACCTTGAACACACTTGTACAGCCTTGTACACAATTGTACAACCTTGTACACACTTGTACAACCTTGTACACACTTGTACAACCTTGTACACAATTGTACAGCCTTGTACACACTTGTACAACCTTGTACACACTTGTACAGCCTTGTACACAATTGTACAACCTTGTACACACTTGTACAACCTTGTACACACTTGTACAACCTTGTACACAATTGTACAGCCTTGTACACACTTGTACAACCTTGTACACACTTGTACATCCTCGTAAAAACTTGTACACCTTTGTACACACTTGTACAACCTTGTACAACCTTGTACACACTTGTACAGCCTTGTACAACCTTGTACACACTTGTAGAGCCTTGTAAAAACTTGTACACCCTTGTACACACATGTACAACCTTGTACACAACTTGTACAACCTTGTACACACTTGTACAACCTTGTAAAACTTGTACACATTTGTACACACTTGTACACCCTTGTACACACTTGTACAACCTTGTACAAACTTATACAATCTTGTACACACTTGTACAACCCAGTACACACTTGTACAATCTTGTACAAACTTGTACTCCCTTGTACAAACTTGTACAACCTTGTACACAATTGTAAAACCTTGTACACACTTGTACAACCTTGTACAAACTTGTACACACTTGTACAAACTTTTACATCCTTGTACACATTTGTACACCCTTGTACACACTTGTACAACCTTGTACAACCTTGTACAAACCTGTACACCCTTGTACACACTTGTACAAGCTTGTACACGATTGTACACCCTTGTACACACTTGTGCACCCTTGTACAAACTTGTACATCCTTGTACACACTTGTACAACCTTGTACAAACTTGTACAAACTTGTACAAACTTGTACATCCTTGTACACGATTGTTCACCCTTGTACACACTTGTACAAACTTGTACACACTTGTACAACCTGATACACAATTGTACAACCTTGTACACACTTGTACAACCTTGTACACACTTGTACAACCTTGTTCACACTTGTACAACCTTGTACACACTTGTACAACCTTGTACACACTTGTACAGCCTTGTACACAATTGTACAACCTTGTACACACTTGTACAACCTTGTACACACTTGTACAACCTTGTATACAATTGTACAGCCTTGTACACACTTGTACAACCTTGTACACACTTGTACAGCCTTGTACAAAATTGTACAACCTTGTACACACTTGTACAGCCTTGTACACAATTGTACAACCTTGTACACACTTGTACAACCTTGTACACCCTTGTACAAACTTTTACACAACGTACACACTTGTACACCCTTGTACAAACTTGTACATCCTTGTACACACTTGTACAACCTTGTACACACTTGTACAATCTTGTACACACTTGTACAGCCTTGTACACAATTGTACAACCTTGTACACACTTGTACAGCCTTGTACACAATTGTACAACCTTGTACACACTTGTACAACCTTGTACACCCTTGTACACACTTTTACTTATCGTACACACTTGTACACCCTTGTACAAACTTGTACATCCTTGTACACACTTGTACAACCTTGTACAAACTTGTACAAACTTGTACATCCTTGTACACGATTTTACACCCTTGTACAACCTTGTAAAAACTTGTACAACCTTGTACACACTTGTACACCCTTGTACACACTTGTACAAGCTTGTACACACTTGTACAACCTTGTACACACTTGTACACCCTTGTATACACATGTACAACCTTGTACACAACTTGTACAACCTTGTACACACTTGTACAACCTTGTAAAACTTGTACACCCTTGTACAAACTTGTACACCCCTGTACACACTTGTACACATTTGTACACACTTGTACAACCTTGTACACACTTGTACAACCTTGTACAAACTTATACAATCTTGTACACACTTGTACAACCCAGTACACAACTTGTACAACCTTGTACACACTTGTACAACCTTGTAAAACTTGTACACCCTTGTACAAACTTGTACACCCCTGTACACACTTGTACACATTTGTACACACTTGTACACCCTTGTACACACTTGTACAACCTTGTACAAACTTATACAATCTTGTACACACTTGTACAACCCAGTACACACTTGTACAATCTTGTACAAACTTGTACATCCTTGTACACGATTGTACACCCTTGTACACACTTGTACAACCTTGTACACACTTGTACAACCTTGTACACAATTGTACAACCTTGTACACACTTGTACAACCTTGTTTACACTTGCACAACTTTGTACACACTTGTACAGTCTTGTACACAATTGTACAACCTTGTACACACTTGTACAACCTTGTACACACTTGTACAACCTTGTACACAATTGTACAGCCTTGTACACACTTGTACAACCTTGTACACACTTGTACAGCCTTGTACACAATTGTACAACCTTGTACACACTTGTACAACCTTGTACACACTTGTACAACCTTGTACACAATTGTACAGCCTTGTACACACTTGTACAACCTTGTACACACTTGTACAACCTTGTAAAAACTTGTACACCCTTGTACACACTTGTACAACCTTGTACAACCTTGTACACACTTGTACAGCCTTGTACACAATTGTACATACTTGTACACACTTGTACAACCTCGTACACAATTGTACAACCTCGTACACACTTATACAACCTTGTACACACTTGTACAACCTTGTACACACTTGTACAACCTTGTACACACTTGTACAACCTTGTACACACTTGTACAACCTTTTACACACTTGTACAGCCTTGTACACAATTGTACAATCTTGTACACACTTGTACAGCCTTGTACACAATTGTACAACCTTGTACACACTTGTACAACCTTGTACACCCTTGTACACACTTTTACTTATCGTACACACTTGTACACCCTTGTACATCCTTGTACACGATTTTACACCCTTGTACACACTTGTACAACCTTGTAAAAACTTGTACAACCTTGTACACACTTGTACACCCTTGTACACACTTGTACAAGCTTGTACACACTTGTACAACCATGTACACACTTGTACAACCTTGTACACACTTGTACAACCTTGTACACACTTGTACAACCTTGTACACACTTGTACAACCTTGTACACACTTGTACAACCTTGTACACACTTGTACAACCTTGTACACACTTGTACAACCTTGTACACACTTGTACAACCTTGTACACACTTGTACAACCTTGTACACACTTGTACAACCTTGTACACACTTGTACAGCCTTGTACACAATTGTACAACCTTGTACACACTTGTACAGCCTTGTACACAATTGTAAAACCTTGTACACACTTGTACAACCTTGTACACCCTTGTACACACTTTTACTTATCGTACACACTTGTACACCCTTGTACAAACTTGTACATCCTTGTACACACTTGTACAACCTTGTACAAACTTGTACAAACTTGTACATCCTTGTACACGATTTAACACCCTTGTACACACTTGTACAACCTTGTAAAAACTTGTACAACCTTGTACACACTTGTACACCCTTGTACACACTTGTACAAGCTTGTACACACTTGTACAAGCTTGTACACACTTGTACAACCTTGTACACACTTGTACAACCTTGTACACACTTGTACAACCTTGTACACACTTGTACAACCTTGTACACACTTGTACAACCTTGTACACACTTGTACAACCTTGTACACACTTGTACAACCTTGTACACACTTGTACAACCTTGTACACACTTGTACAACCTTTTACACAATTGTACAACCTTGTACACACTTGTACAACCTTGTACACACTTGTACAACCTTGTACACACTTGTACAACCTTGTACACACTTGTACAACCTTGTACACACTTGTACAGCCTTGTACACAATTTTACAACCTTGTACACACTTGTACAGCCTTGTACACAATTGTAAAACCTTGTACACACTTGTACAACCTTGTACACCCTTGTACACACTTTTACTTATCGTACACACTTGTACACCCTTGTACAAACTTGTACCTCCTTATACACACTTGTACAACCTTGTACAAACTTGTACATACTTGTACATCCTTGTACACGATTTTACACCCTTGTACACACTTGTACAACCTTGTAAAAACTTGTACAACCTTGTACACACTTGTACAACCTTGTACACACTTGTACAACCTTGTACACACTTGTACAACCTTGTACACACTTGTACAACCTTGTACACACTTGTACAACCTTGTACACACTTGTACAACCTTGTACACACTTGTACAACCTTGTACACACTTGTACAACCTTGTACACACTTGTACAACCTTGTACACACTTGTACAGCCTTGTACACAATTGTACAATCTTGTACACACTTGTACAACCCAGTACACACTTGTACAATCTTGTTCAAACTTGTACTCCCTTGTACAAACTTGTACAACCTTGTACACAATTGTAAAACCTTGTACACACTTGTACAACCTTGTACAAACTTGTACACACTTGTACAAACTTTTACATCCTTGTACACATTTGTACACCCTTGTACACACTTGTACAACCTTGTACAACCTTGTACAAACCTGTACACCCTTGTACACACTTGTACAAGCTTGTACACGATTGTACACCCTTGTACACACTTGTGCACCCTTGTACAAACTTGTACATCCTTGTACACACTTGTACAACCTTGTACAAACTTGTACAAACTTGTACAAACTTGTACATCCTTGTACACGATTGTTCACCCTTGTACACACTTGTACAACCTTGTACACACTTGTACAACCTGATACACAATTGTACAACCTTGTACACACTTGTACAACCTTGTACACACTTGTACAACCTTGTTCACACTTGTACAACCTTGTACACACTTGTACAACCTTGTACACACTTGTACAGCCTTGTACACAATTGTACAACCTTGTACACACTTGTACAACCTTGTACACACTTGTACAACCTTGTATACAATTGTACAGCCTTGTACACACTTGTACAACCTTGTACACACTTGTACAGCCTTGTACAAAATTGTACAACCTTGTACACACTTGTACAGCCTTGTACACAATTGTACAACCTTGTACACACTTGTACAACCTTGTACACCCTTGTACAAACTTTTACACAACGTACACACTTGTACACCCTTGTACAAACTTGTACATCCTTGTACACACTTGTACAACCTTGTACACACTTGTACAATCTTGTACACACTTGTACAGCCTTGTACACAATTGTACAACCTTGTACACACTTGTACAGCCTTGTACACAATTGTACAACCTTGTACACACTTGTACAACCTTGTACACCCTTGTACACACTTTTACTTATCGTACACACTTGTACACCCTTGTACAAACTTGTACATCCTTGTACACACTTGTACAACCTTGTACAAACTTGTACAAACTTGTACATCCTTGTACACGATTTTACACCCTTGTACAACCTTGTAAAAACTTGTACAACCTTGTACACACTTGTACACCCTTGTACACACTTGTACAAGCTTGTACACACTTGTACAACCTTGTACACACTTGTACACCCTTGTATACACATGTACAACCTTGTACACAACTTGTACAACCTTGTACACACTTGTACAACCTTGTAAAACTTGTACACCCTTGTACAAACTTGTACACCCCTGTACACACTTGTACACATTTGTACACACTTGTACACCCTTGTACACACTTGTACAACCTTGTACAAACTTATACAATCTTGTACACACTTGTACAACCCAGTACACAACTTGTACAACCTTGTACACACTTGTACAACCTTGTAAAACTTGTACACCCTTGTACAAACTTGTACACCCCTGTACACACTTGTACACATTTGTACACACTTGTACACCCTTGTACACACTTGTACAACCTTGTACAAACTTATACAATCTTGTACACACTTGTACAACCCAGTACACACTTGTACAATCTTGTACAAACTTGTACATCCTTGTACACGATTGTACACCCTTGTACACACTTGTACAACCTTGTACACACTTGTACAACCTTGTACACAATTGTACAACCTTGTACACACTTGTACAACCTTGTTTACACTTGCACAACTTTGTACACACTTGTACAGTCTTGTACACAATTGTACAACCTTGTACACACTTGTACAACCTTGTACACACTTGTACAACCTTGTACACAATTGTACAGCCTTGTACACACTTGTACAACCTTGTACACACTTGTACAGCCTTGTACACAATTGTACAACCTTGTACACACTTGTACAACCTTGTACACACTTGTACAACCTTGTACACAATTGTACAGCCTTGTACACACTTGTACAACCTTGTACACACTTGTACAACCTTGTAAAAACTTGTACACCCTTGTACACACTTGTACAACCTTGTACAACCTTGTACACACTTGTACAGCCTTGTACACAATTGTACATACTTGTACACACTTGTACAACCTCGTACACAATTGTACAACCTCGTACACACTTATACAACCTTGTACACACTTGTACAACCTTGTACACACTTGTACAACCTTGTACACACTTGTACAACCTTGTACACACTTGTACAACCTTTTACACACTTGTACAGCCTTGTACACAATTGTACAATCTTGTACACACTTGTACAGCCTTGTACACAATTGTACAACCTTGTACACACTTGTACAACCTTGTACACCCTTGTACACACTTTTACTTATCGTACACACTTGTACACCCTTGTACATCCTTGTACACGATTTTACACCCTTGTACACACTTGTACAACCTTGTAAAAACTTGTACAACCTTGTACACACTTGTACACCCTTGTACACACTTGTACAAGCTTGTACACACTTGTACAACCATGTACACACTTGTACAACCTTGTACACACTTGTACAACCTTGTACACACTTGTACAACCTTGTACACACTTGTACAACCTTGTACACACTTGTACAACCTTGTACACACTTGTACAACCTTGTACACACTTGTACAACCTTGTACACACTTGTACAACCTTGTACACACTTGTACAACCTTGTACACACTTGTACAGCCTTGTACACAATTGTACAACCTTGTACACACTTGTACAGCCTTGTACACAATTGTAAAACCTTGTACACACTTGTACAACCTTGTACACCCTTTTACACACTTTTACTTATCGTACACACTTGTACACCCTTGTACAAACTTGTACATCCTTGTACACACTTGTACAACCTTGTACAAACTTGTACAAACTTGTACATCCTTGTACACGATTTTACACCCTTGTACACACTTGTACAACCTTGTAAAAACTTGTACAACCTTGTACACACTTGTACACCCTTGTACACACTTGTACAAGCTTGTACACACTTGTACAAGCTTGTACACACTTGTACAACCTTGTACACACTTGTACAACCTTGTACACACTTGTACAACCTTGTACACACTTGTACAACCTTGTACACACTTGTACAACCTTGTACACACTTGTACAACCTTGTACACACTTGTACAACCTTGTACACACTTGTACAACCTTGTACACACTTGTACAACCTTTTACACAATTGTACAACCTTGTACACACTTGTACAACCTTGTACACACTTGTACAACCTTGTACACACTTGTACAACCTTGTACACACTTGTACAACCTTGTACACACTTGTACAGCCTTGTACACAATTTTACAACCTTGTACACACTTGTACAGCCTTGTACACAATTGTAAAACCTTGTACACACTTGTACAACCTTGTACACCCTTGTACACACTTTTACTTATCGTACACACTTGTACACCCTTGTACAAACTTGTACCTCCTTATACACACTTGTACAACCTTGTACAAACTTGTACATACTTGTACATCCTTGTACACGATTTTACACCCTTGTACACACTTGTACAACCTTGTACACACTTGAACAACCTTGTACACACTTGTACAACCTTGTACACACTTGTACAACCTTGTACACACTTGTACAACCTTGTACACACTTGTACAACCTTGTACACACTTGTACAACCTTGTACACACTTGTACAACCTTGTACACACTTGTACAACCTTGTACACACTTGTACAACCTTGTACACAATTGTACAACCTTGTGCACACTTGTACAACCTTGTACACACTTGTACAACCTTGAACACACTTGTACAGCCTTGTACACAATTGTACAACCTTGTACACACTTGTACAACCTTGTACACACTTGTACAACCTTGTACACAATTGTACAGCCTTGTACACACTTGTACAACCTTGTACACACTTGTACAGCCTTGTACACAATTGTACAACCTTGTACACAATTGTACAACCTTGTACACACTTGTACAACCTTGTACACACTTGTACAACCTTGTACACAATTGTACAGCCTTGTACACACTTGTACAACCTTGTACACACTTGTACATCCTCGTAAAAACTTGTACACCTTTGTACACACTTGTACAACCTTGTACAACCTTGTACACACTTGTACAGCCTTGTACAACCTTGTACACACTTGTAGAGCCTTGTAAAAACAAGTTTTACAAGGTTGTACAAGTGTGTACAAGGTTGTACAAGTGTGTACAAGGTTGTACAAGTGTGTACAAGGTTGTACAAATGTGTACAAGGTTGTACAAGTGTGTACAAGGTTGTACAAGTGTGTACAAGGTTGTACAAGTGTGTACAAGCTTGTACAAGTTTTTACAAGGTTGTACAAGTGTGTACAAGGTTGTACAAGTGTGTACAAGCTTGTACAAGTGTGTACAAGGGTGTACAAGTGTGTACAAGGTTGTACAAGTTTTTACAAGGTTGTACAAGTGTGTACAAGGGTGTAAAATCGTGTACAAGGATGTACAAGTTTGTACAAGTTTGTACAAGGTTGTACAAGTGTGTATAAGGATGTACAAGTTTGTACAAGGGTGTACAAGTGTGTACGATAAGTAAAAGTGTGTACAAGGGTGTACAAGGTTGTACAAGTGTGTACAAGGTTTTACAATTGTGTACAAGGCTGTACAAGTGTGTACAAGTTTGTACAATTGTGTACAAGGCTGTACAAGTGTGTACAAGGTTGTACAAGTGTGTACAAGGTTGTACAAGTGTGTACAAGGTTGTACAAGTGTGTACAAGGTTGTACAATTGTGTAAAAGGTTGTACAAGTGTGTACAAGGTTGTACAAGTGTGTACAAGGTTGTACAAGTGTGTACAAGGTTGTACAAGTGTGTACAAGGTTGTACAAGTGTGTACAAGGTTGTACAAGTGTGTACAAGGTTGTACAAGTGTGTACAAGGTTGTACAAGTGTGTACAAGGTTGTACAAGTGTGTACAAGGTTGTACAAGTGTGTACAAGGTTGTACAAGTGTGTACAACCTTGTACAAGTGTGTACAAGCTTGTACAAGTGTGTACAAGCTTGTACAAGTGTGTACAAGCTTGTACAAGTGTGTACAAGCTTGTACAAGTGTGTACAAGGTTGTACAAGTTTTTACAAGGTTGTACAAGTGTGTACAAGGGTGTAAAATCGTGTACAAGGATGTACAAGTTTGTACAAGTTTGTACAAGGTTGTACAAGTGTGTACAAGGATGTACAAGTTTGTACAAGGGTGTACAAGTGTGTACGATAAGTAAAAGTGTGTACAAGGGTGTACAAGGTTGTACAAGTGTGTACAAGGTTTTACAATTGTGTACAAGGCTGTACAAGTGTGTACAAGGTTGTACAATTGTGTACAAGGCTGTACAAGTGTGTACAAGGTTGTACAAGTGTGTACAAGGTTGTACAAGTGTGTACAAGGTTGTACAAGTGTGTACAAGGTTGTACAAGTGTGTACAAGGTTGTACAAGTGTGTACAAGGTTGTACAAGTGTGTACAAGGTTGTACAAGTGTGTACAAGGTTGTACAAGTGTGTACAACCTTGTACAAGTGTGTACAAGCTTGTACAAGTGTGTACAAGCTTGTACAAGTGTGTACAAGCTTGTACAAGTGTGTACAAGCTTGTACAAGTGTGTACAAGGTTGTACAAGTTTTTACAAGGTTGTACAAGTGTGTACAAGGGTGTAAAATCGTGTACAAGGATGTACAAGTTTGTACAAGTTTGTACAAGGTTGTACAAGTGTGTACAAGGATGTACAAGTTTGTACAAGGGTGTACAAGTGTGTACGATAAGTAAAAGTGTGTACAAGGGTGTACAAGGTTGTACAAGTGTGTACAAGGTTTTACAATTGTGTACAAGGCTGTACAAGTGTGTACAAGGTTGTACAATTGTGTACAAGGCTGTACAAGTGTGTACAAGGTTGTACAAGTGTGTACAAGGTTGTACAAGTGTGTACAAGGTTGTACAAGTGTGTACAAGGTTGTACAAGTGTGTACAAGGTTGTACAAGTGTGTACAAGGTTGTACAAGTGTGTACAAGGTTGTACAAGTGTGTACAAGGTTGTACAAGTGTGTACATGGTTGTACAAGTGTGTACAAGCTTGTACAAGTGTGTACAAGGGTGTACAAGTGTGTACAAGGTTGTACAAGTTTTTACAAGGTTGTACAAGTGTGTACAAGGGTGTAAAATCGTGTACAAGGATGTACAAGTTTGTACAAGGTTGTACAAGTGTGTACAAGGATGTACAAGTTTGTACAAGGGTGTACAAGTGTGTACGATAAGTAAAAGTGTGTACAAGGGTGTACAAGGTTGTACAAGTGTGTACAAGGTTGTACAAGTGTGTACAAGGTTGTACAATTGTGTACAAGGCTGTACAAGTGTGTACTAGGTTGTACAAGGCTGTACAAGTGTGTAAAAGGTTGTACAAGTGTGTACAAGGTTGTACAAGTTTTTACAAGGTTGTACAAGTGTGTACAAGGGTGTAAAATCGTGTACAAGGATGTACAAGTTTGTACAAGGTTGTACAAGTGTGTACAAGGATGTACAAGTTTGTACAAGGGTGTACAAGTGTGTACGATAAGTAAAAGTGTGTACAAGGGTGTACAAGGTTGTACAAGTGTGTACAAGGTTGTACAAGTGTGTACAAGGTTGTACAATTGTGTACAAGGCTGTACAAGTGTGTACTAGGTTGTACAAGGTTGTACAAGTGTGTACAAGGCTGTACAATTGTGTACAAGGTTGTACAAGTGTGTACAAGGTTGTACAAGTGTGTACAAGGTTGTACAATTGTGTACAAGGTTGTACAAGTGTGTACAAGGTTGTACAATTGTGTACAAGACTGTACAAGTGTGTACAAAGTTGTGCAAGTGTAAACAAGGTTGTACAAGTGTGTACAAGGTTGTACAATTGTGTACAAGGTTGTACAAGTGTGTACAAGGTTGTACAAGTGTGTACAAGGGTGTACAATCGTGTACAAGGATGTACAAGTTTGTACAAGATTGTACAAGTGTGTACTGGGTTGTACAAGTGAGTACAAGATTGTATAAGTTTGTACAAGGTTGTACAAGTGTGTACAAGGGTGTACAAGTGTGTACAAATGTGTACAAGTGTGTACAGGGGTGTACAGGTTTGTACAAGGGTGTACAAGTTTTACAAGGTTGTACAAGTGTGTACAAGGTTGTACAAGTTGTGTACTGGGTTGTACAAGTGTGTACTGGGTTGTACAAGTGTGTACAAGATTGTATAAGTTTGTACAAGGTTGTACAAGTGTGTACAAGGGTGTACAAGTGTGTACAAATGTGTACAAGTGTGTACAGGGGTGTACAAGTTTGTACAAGGGTGTACAAGTTTTACAAGGTTGTACAAGTGTGTACAAGGTTGTACAAGTTGTGTACAAGGTTGTACATGTGTGTACAAGGGTGTACAAGTGTGTACAAGGTTGTACAAGTGTGTACAAGCTTTTACAAGTGTGTACAAGGGTGTACAAGTTTGTACAAGGTTGTACAAGTTTTTACAAGGTTGTACAAGTGTGTACAAGGGTGTAAAATCGTGTACAAGGATGTACAAGTTTGTACAAGGTTGTACAAGTGTGTACAAGGATGTACAAGTTTGTACAAGGGTGTACAAGTGTGTACGATAAGTAAAAGTGTGTACAAGGGTGTACAAGGTTGTACAAGTGTGTACAAGGTTGTACAATTGTGTACAAGGCTGTACAAGTGTGTACAAGGTTGTACAATTGTGTACAAGGCTGTACAAGTGTGTACAAGGTTGTACAATTGTGTACAAGGCTGTACAAGTGTGTACAAGATTGTACAAGTGTGTACAAGGTTGTACAAGTGTGTACAAGGATGTACAAGTTTGTACAAGGGTGTACAAGTGTGTACGATGTGTAAAAGTTTGTACAAGGGTGTACAAGGTTGTACAAGTGTGTACAAGGTTGTACAATTGTGTACAAGGCTGTACAAGTGTGTACAAGGTTGTACAATTTTGTACAAGGCTGTACAAGTGTGTACAAGGTTGTACAAGTGTGTACAAGGCTGTACAATTGTGTACAAGGTTGTACAAGTGTGTACAAGGTTGTACAAGTGTGTACAAGGTTGTACAAGTGTGTACAAGGTTGTACAATTGTGTACAAGGCTGTACAAGTGTGTACAAGGTTGTACAAGTGTGTACAAGGTTGTACAAGTGTGTACAAGGTTGTACAAGTGTGTACAAGGTTGTACAAGTGTGTACAAGGTTGTACAATTGTGTATCAGGTTGTACAAGTGTGTACAAGGTTGTACAAGTGTGTACAAGGGTGAACAATCGTGTACAAGGATGTACAAGTTTGTACAAGTTTGTACAAGTTTGTACAAGGTTGTACAAGTGTGTACAAGGATGTACAAGTTTGTACAAGGGTGCACAAGTGTGTACAAGGGTGTACAATCGTGTACAAGCTTGTACAAGTGTGTACAAGGGTGTACAGGTTTGTACAAGGTTGTACAAGGTTGTACAAGTGTGTACAAGGGTGTACAAATGTGTACAAGGATGTAAAAGTTTGTACAAGTGTGTACAAGTTTGTACAAGGTTGTACCAGTGTGTACAAGGTTTTACAATTGTGTACAAGGTTGTACAAGTTTGTACAAGGGAGTACAAGTTTGTACAAGATTGTACAAGTGTGTACTGGGTTGTACAAGTGTGTACAAGATTGTATAAGTTTGTACAAGGTTGTACAAGTGTGTACAAGGGTGTACAAGTGTGTACAAATGTGTACAAGTTTTACAAGGTTGTACAAGTGTGTACAAGGTTGTACAAGTTGTGTACAAGGTTGTACATGTGTGTACAAGGGTGTACAAGTTTTTACAAGGCTCTACAAGTGTGTACAAGGTTGTACAAGGCTGTACAAGTGTGTACAAGGTTGTACAAGGTTGTACAAGTGTGTACAAAGGTGTACAAGTTTTTACGAGGATGTACAAGTGTGTACAAGGCTGTACAATTGTGTACAAGGTTGTACAAGTGTGTACAAGGTTGTACAAATGTGTACAAGGTTGTACAATTGTGTACAAGGCTGTACAAGTGTGTACAAGGTTGTACAAGTGTGTACAAGGCTGTACAATTGTGTACAAGGTTGTACAAGTGTGTACAAGGTTGTACAAGTGTGTACAAGGTTGTACAAGTGTGTACAAGGTTGTACAAGTGTGTACAAGGTTGTACAAGTGTGTACAATGTTGTACAAGTGTGTACAACGTTGTACAAGTGTGTACAAGCTTGTACAAGTGTGCAAATTAGAGAGAAAAGACAGCAAGATAGAGTTTGACATCTACAGGAAACCTACGCAAACGGACACTACAATCAACAACAAGTCTATCCATCCGACAATCCACAAGACCGCAGCCTTTAGATCTATGCTGTACCGAGCCTATAAGATCCCACTTAGCCAAGCCAATAGGAAAAAAGAACTGGACACCATTAAGAAGATCGCCCAAGTGAATGGATTTCGAACCAAGACGATAGAGGACATCGCAAGGAAGACGAGGAGAAAAATCGATAGACAGAATACACTAAACAGCAGAACAACATTAGAAGAGATAAAAGAGGAAAGCACCAGATATATCACATTTAGCTACACGGGGACTACAACACAAAGGACTGCTAACAGATTCAAGAAATACGGAGTTTCAATAGCCTACAGGACTCAGAACACCATGAGTAAAATACTGCATCCAAAAATAGAAGATTGTAACAAATTTGACACTTCGGGCATCTATAAAATCAATTGTAACGATTGTGATAGCTTCTACATTGGACAGACTGTGAACTTCGTAAACCGCTTCAAAAACCACATATCTGCGTGGAGGAACAACAAACCGGAAAGATCAAATGTCGCACAACACCTGTTACAAAATGGGCACTCACTAGGAAAAATGGAGGATAGTCTAGATATTTTAAAGAATTGTAAGAAAGGATATGTAATGAATGCTTGGGAAGAATTGTATATTTATAAGGAAAAATGTAAAGATAGAAATAAGTTGATTAATGAACAAATACATTTTGATTCCAGTTGTACTTATAAAAATGTATTGGCCGGTGCTTCCGGTAGCCAATAGGGTATAAGTAGGGACGCCATTCAATATTCTTGTCATTCGCCTATTGGGTCTGATGATGATTGGAGTGTCCAATCGAAATCGATCACCACTTACCATCGTTTTCTGTATATTTACCGTCTTTTGAGTAACAGTATAAGCGTAAATATATGTTTTAAGTGTTATAAGACGTTTCTTTTATTTACTTTCCGTAAATTTAATAACACGTACAATGCTGATCAAGAAGTTATTTAGTGAAGCTTGTCAAGCAAAGTTAGCAGCAAAATATAGGGATACAAGAATCAAGATTTCCATGAAGATTGCAGATATTTACTTCAACAAAGAATGTATCAAGAAGAGAATTACACCACAATACGCTAAAATCAAGGTCAACTGTAACACCACTGCCGCTAAAAGAACAAAGGAACAAGGAGAGGTATTATTCATAAAAAATATGATCAAACAACTTTACTGTGAAAAAGAAGAACTGAACCAGATTGCCTACGACATCCACCTACAATTTTTGAGATTATACGGACTAATTGCATGGAATTTACTACACGAAGTCGTCAGTGAAGAGGTTGAAGACGCCATGGACCGGAAATATTTACGGATAAACGACAAATTAGACAAACTCGTAGAGAAGAATACACCTAATGAAGACTTGGATAGGACCAATACAGAACACAAATTCCAGAAGAGAGTGATCAACCTTACAGACATTCAATTCAGTAAAGAAGAAACAAAAATACTGAACTACGGAATGAAGTACAATTTCCCAATGAAGAAGAAGGACGAAAATGAACTACTAGCTACTGAAGTCGAAGCAAATGTAAAATCACTCAGAGACGTAGACCATTATGCCGTTCGGAAGGAAGTGACAGCCAACGATTTCACCAGCCTAGGACCCATAGACCCCAGCAGAAATGAAGAACTGAAGACATGCAACAATATAAAGAAGAAGCTGGAAGAGAATAGCTCAATAGTTGTGAAAGCAGACAAAAGCAACGCCATCGTAGTGCTCGGAAAAGAAGAATATATAAAGAAGACGGAAGATTTCATCAAAGAAAATAACTTCAAAGAGCTGAAAAAGGATCCAACGCAGAGGTACCAAAAAGAGCTGTCCGACGTCGTGAAGAGATGCACCAGAGTGATTCCCGAAGAATATCGACAGAAGATGAACATCCTAAATTCTAAAGCGCCCGTGATGAAAGGGATCCCAAAAATACACAAGAAGAATGTACCTATCAGACCATTAGTTAACTTTAAATGTGCTCCTACCTACAATGTTTCAAAATTGTTAGCAAGTAAGCTCAGCAATGATTTAGAATTAGAATATGTATACAATGTAAAGAATAGTTATAAATTTGTTGAACGTGTAAAGAACATAGATATAGATTCGAATAGTAGGCTAGTCTCATTTGATATCGCAAATCTGTACACAAACATACCTGTATCAGAAACTGTAGATCTTGTTAAATGTAGGCTTTTGCAGAATAGTTTAGACGATGAATATGTCAATCAAATTGTAAAATTGCTTGTGACTGTTTTGAAGCAAAATTATTTTAGATTTAACAATAGATTTTACGAACAAACAGATGGTTTAGCTATGGGAAGTCCACTTTCGGCAATTTTGTCAGAAATATTTTTACAGCACCAGGAAAAAGAAATGTTAATGAATTTAAGAAAGAATCATGATGTAAAACTGTATGTTAGATATGTAGACGACATTCTTGTTATCTTCAGACAAGCCCAGGAGCAGGAGCATGAAACGATGATGCAGACACTAAACAGCCACCACCCAGACCTCACCTTTACCAACGAGTTTGAAGAAAACAAAAAGATCAACTTCCTGGACCTCACATTAGAGAGAAAAGACAGCAAGATAGAGTTTGACATCTACAGGAAACCTACGCAAACGGACACTACAATCAACAACAAGTCTATCCATCCGACAATCCACAAGACCGCAGCCTTTAGATCTATGCTGTACCGAGCCTATAAGATCCCACTTAGCCAAGCCAATAGGAAAAAAGAACTGGACACCATTAAGAAGATCGCCCAAGTGAATGGATTTCGAACCAAGACGATAGAGGACATCGCAAGGAAGACGAGGAGAAAAATCGATAGACAGAATACACTAAACAGCAGAACAACATTAGAAGAGATAAAAGAGGAAAGCACCAGATATATCACATTTAGCTACACGGGGACTACAACACAAAGGACTGCTAACAGATTCAAGAAATACGGAGTTTCAATAGCCTACAGGACTCAGAACACCATGAGTAAAATACTGCATCCAAAAATAGAAGATTGTAACAAATTTGACACTTCGGGCATCTATAAAATCAATTGTAACGATTGTGATAGCTTCTACATTGGACAGACTGTGAACTTCGTAAACCGCTTCAAAAACCACATATCTGCGTGGAGGAACAACAAACCGGAAAGATCAAATGTCGCACAACACCTGTTACAAAATGGGCACTCACTAGGAAAAATGGAGGATAGTCTAGATATTTTAAAGAATTGTAAGAAAGGATATGTAATGAATGCTTGGGAAGAATTGTATATTTATAAGGAAAAATGTAAAGATAGAAATAAGTTGATTAATGAACAAATACATTTTGATTCCAGTTGTACTTATAAAAATGTATTGGCCGGTGCTTCCGGTAGCCAATAGGGTATAAGTAGGGACGCCATTCAATATTCTTGTCATTCGCCTATTGGGTCTGATGATGATTGGAGTGTCCAATCGAAATCGATCACCACTTACCATCGTTTTCTGTATATTTACCGTCTTTTGAGTAACAGTATAAGCGTAAATATATGTTTTAAGTGTTATAAGACGTTTCTTTTATTTACTTTCTGTACAAGGTTGTACAAGTTTTTACAAGGTTGTACAAGTGTGTACAAGGGTGTAAAATCGTGTACAAGGATGTACAAGTTTGTACAAGTTTGTACAAGGTTGTACAAGTGTGTACAAGGATGTACAAGTTTGTACAAGGGTGTACAAGTGTGTACGATAAGTAAAAGTGTGTACAAGGGTGTACAAGGTTGTACAAGTGTGTACAAGGATTTACAATTGTGTACAAGGCTGTACAAGTGTGTACAAGGTTGTACAATTGTGTACAAGGCTGTACAAGTGTGTACAAGGTTGTACAAGTGTGTACAAGGTTGTACAAGTGTGTACAAGGTTGTACAAGTGTGTACAAGGTTGTACAAGTGTGTACAAGGTTGTACAAGTGTGTACAAGGTTGTACAAGTGTGTACAAGGTTGTACAAGTGTGTACATGGTTGTACAAGTGTGTACATGGTTGTACAAGTGTGTACAAGCTTGTACAAGTGTGTACAAGGATGTACAAGTGTGTACAAGGTTGTACAAGTTTTTACAAGGTTGTACAAGTGTGTACAAGGGTGTAAAATCGTGTACAAGGATGTACAAGTTTGTACAAGGTTGTACAAGTGTGTACAAGGATGTACAAGTTTGTACAAGGGTGTACAAGTGTGTACGATAAGTAAAAGTGTGTACAAGGGTGTACAAGGTTGTACAAGTGTGTACAAGGTTGTACAATTGTGTACAAGGCTGTACAAGTGTGTACAAGGTTGTACAATTGTGTACAAGGCTGTACAAGTGTGTAAAAGGTTGTACAAGTGTGTACAAGGTTGTACAAGTGTGTACAAGGTTGTACAAGTGTGTACAAGGTTGTACAAGTGTGTACAAGGTTGTATAAGTGTGTACGAGGTTGTACAATTGTGTACAAGGTTGTACAAGTGTGTACAAGTATGTACAATTGTGTACAAGGCTGTACAAGTGTGTACAAGGTTGTACAAGGTTGTACAAGGTTGTACAAGTGTGTACAAGGTTGTACAAGTGTGTACAAGGTTGTACAAGTGTGTACAAGGTTGTACAATTGTGTACAAGGCTGTACAAGTGTGTACAAGGTTGTACAAGTGTGTACAAGGTTGTACAAGTGTGTACAAGGTTGTACAAGTGTGTACAAGGTTGTACAAGTGTGTACAAGGTTGTACAATTGTGTATCAGGTTGTACAAGTGTGTACAAGGTTGTACAAGTGTGTACAAGGGTGAACAATCGTGTACAAGGATGTACAAGTTTGTACAAGTTTGTACAAGTTTGTACAAGGTTGTACAAGTGTGTACAAGGATGTACAAGTTTGTACAAGGGTGCACAAGTGTGTACAAGGGTGTACAATCGTGTACAAGCTTGTACAAGTGTGTACAAGGGTGTACAGGTTTGTACAAGGTTGTACAAGGTTGTACAAGTGTGTACAAGGGTGTACAAATGTGTACAAGGATGTAAAAGTTTGTACAAGTGTGTACAAGTTTGTACAAGGTTGTACCAGTGTGTACAAGGTTTTACAATTGTGTACAAGGTTGTACAAGTTTGTACAAGGGAGTACAAGTTTGTACAAGATTGTACAAGTGTGTACTGGGTTGTACAAGTGTGTACAAGATTGTATAAGTTTGTACAAGGTTGTACAAGTGTGTACAAGGGTGTACAAGTGTGTACAAATGTGTACAAGTTTTACAAGGTTGTACAAGTGTGTACAAGGTTGTACAAGTTGTGTACAAGGTTGTACATGTGTGTACAAGGGTGTACAAGTTTTTACAAGGCTCTACAAGTGTGTACAAGGTTGTACAAGGCTGTACAAGTGTGTACAAGGTTGTACAAGGTTGTACAAGTGTGTACAAAGGTGTACAAGTTTTTACGAGGATGTACAAGTGTGTACAAGGCTGTACAATTGTGTACAAGGTTGTACAAGTGTGTACAAGGTTGTACAAATGTGTACAAGGTTGTACAATTGTGTACAAGGCTGTACAAGTGTGTACAAGGTTGTACAAGTGTGTACAAGGCTGTACAATTGTGTACAAGGTTGTACAAGTGTGTACAAGGTTGTACAAGTGTGTACAAGGTTGTACAAGTGTGTACAAGGTTGTACAAGTGTGTACAAGGTTGTACAAGTGTGTACAATGTTGTACAAGTGTGTACAACGTTGTACAAGTGTGTACAAGCTTGTACAAGTGTGTACAAGCTTGTACAAGTGTGTACAAGCTTGTACAAGTGTGTACAAGCTTGTACAAGTGTGTACAAGGGTGTACAAGTGTGTACAAGGTTGTACAAGTTTTTACAAGGTTGTACAAGTGTGTACAAGGGTGTAAAATCGTGTACAAGGATGTACAAGTTTGTACAAGTTTGTACAAGGTTGTACAAGTGTGTACAAGGATGTACAAGTTTGTACAAGGGTGTACAAGTGTGTACGATAAGTAAAAGTGTGTACAAGGGTGTACAAGGTTGTACAAGTGTGTACAAGGATTTACAATTGTGTACAAGGCTGTACAAGTGTGTACAAGGTTGTACAATTGTGTACAAGGCTGTACAAGTGTGTACAAGGTTGTACAAGTGTGTACAAGGTTGTACAAGTGTGTACAAGGTTGTACAAGTGTGTACAAGGTTGTACAAGTGTGTACAAGGTTGTACAAGTGTGTACAAGGTTGTACAAGTGTGTACAAGGTTGTACAAGTGTGTACATGGTTGTACAAGTGTGTACATGGTTGTACAAGTGTGTACAAGCTTGTACAAGTGTGTACAAGGATGTACAAGTGTGTACAAGGTTGTACAAGTTTTTACAAGGTTGTACAAGTGTGTACAAGGGTGTAAAATCGTGTACAAGGATGTACAAGTTTGTACAAGGTTGTACAAGTGTGTACAAGGATGTACAAGTTTGTACAAGGGTGTACAAGTGTGTACGATAAGTAAAAGTGTGTACAAGGGTGTACAAGGTTGTACAAGTGTGTACAAGGTTGTACAATTGTGTACAAGGCTGTACAAGTGTGTACAAGGTTGTACAATTGTGTACAAGGCTGTACAAGTGTGTAAAAGGTTGTACAAGTGTGTACAAGGTTGTACAAGTGTGTACAAGGTTGTACAAGTGTGTACAAGGTTGTACAAGTGTGTACAAGGTTGTATAAGTGTGTACGAGGTTGTACAATTGTGTACAAGGTTGTACAAGTGTGTACAAGTATGTACAATTGTGTACAAGGCTGTACAAGTGTGTACAAGGTTGTACAAGGTTGTACAAGTGTGTACAAGGGTGTACAAGTTTTTACAAGGTTGTACAAGTGTGTACAAGGTTGTACAAGTGTGTACAAGGGTGTACAAGTTTTTACAAGGTTGTACAAGTGTGTACAAGGTTGTACAAGTGTGTACAAGGCTGTACAATTGTGTACAAGGTTGTACAAGTGTGTACAAGGTTGTACAAGTGTGTACAAGGTTGTACAATTGTGTACAAGGCTGTACAAGTGTGTACAAGGTTGTACAAGTGTGTACAAGGCTGTACAATTGTGTACAAGGTTGTACAAGTGTGTACAAGGTTGTACAAGTGTGTACAAGGTTGTACAATTGTGTACAAGACTGTACAAGTGTGTACAAAGTTGTGCAAGTGTGTACAAGGTTGTACAAGTGTGTACAAGGTTGTACAATTGTTCACAAGGTTGTACAAGTGTGTACAAGGTTGTACAAGTGTGTACAAGGGTGTACAATCGTGTACAAGGATGTACAAGTTTGTACAAGATTGTACAAGTGTGTACTGGGTTGTACAAGTGTGTACAAGATTGTATAAGTTTGTACAAGGTTGTACAAGTTTGTACAAGGGTGTACAAGTGTGTACAAATGTGTACAAGTGTGTACAGGGGTGTACAAGTTTGTACAAGGGTGTACAAGTTTTACAAGGTTGTACAAGTGTGTACAAGGTTGTACAAGTTGTGTACTGGGTTGTACAAGTGTGTACAAGATTGTATAAGTTTGTACAAGGTTGTACAAGTGTGTACAAGGGTGTACAAGTGTGTACAAATGTGTACAAGTGTGTACAGGGGTGTACAAGTTTGTACAAGGGTGTACAAGTTTTACAAGGTTGTACAAGTGTGTACAAGGTTGTACAAGTTGTGTACAAGGTTGTACATGTGTGTACAAGGGTGTACAAGTGTGTACAAGCTTGTACAAGTGTGTACAAGCTTGTACAAGTGTGTACAAGGGTGTACAAGAGTGTACAAGGTTGTACAAGTTTTTATAAGGTTGTACATGTGTGTACAAGGGTGTAAAATCGTGTACAAGGATGTACAAGTTTGTACAAGTTTGTACAAGGTTGTACAAGTGTGTACAAGGATGTACAAGTTTGTACAAGGGTGTACAAGTGTGTACGATAAGTAAAAGTGTGTACAAGGGTGTACAAGGTTGTACAAGTGTGTACAAGGTTGTACAATTGTGTACAAGGCTGTACAAGTGTGTACAAGGTTGTACAATTGTGTACAAGGCTGTACAAGTGTGTACAAGATTGTACAAGTGTGTACAAGGTTGTACAAGTGTGTACAAGGATGTACAAGTTTGTACAAGGGTGTACAAGTGTGTACGATGTGTAAAAGTTTGTACAAGGGTGTACAAGGTTGTACAAGTGTGTACAAGGTTGTACAATTGTGTACAAGGCTGTACAAGTGTGTACAAGGTTGTACAATTTTGTACAAGGCTGTACAAGTGTGTACAAGGTTGTACAAGTGTGTACAAGGCTGTACAATTGTGTACAAGGTTGTACAAGTGTGTACAAGGTTGTACAAGTGTGTACAAGGTTGTACAATTGTGTACAAGGCTGTACAAGTGTGTACAAGGTTGTACAAGTGTGTACAAGGTTGTACAAGTGTGTACAAGGTTGTACAAGTGTGTACAAGGTTGTACAAGTGTGTACAAGGTTGTACAATTGTGTATCAGGTTGTACAAGTGTGTACAAGGTTGTACAAGTGTGTACAAGGGTGAACAATCGTGTACAAGGATGTACAAGTTTGTACAAGTTTGTACAAGGTTGTACAAGTGTGTACATGGATGTACAAGTTTGTACAAGGGTGCACAAGTGTGTACAAGGGTGTACAATCGTGTACAAGCTTGTACAAGTGTGTACAAGGGTGTACAGGTTTGTACAAGGTTGTACAAGGTTGTACAAGTGTTTACAAGGGTGTACAAATGTGTACAAGGATGTAAAAGTTTGTACAAGTGTGTACAAGTTTGTACAAGGTTGTACAAGTGTGTACAAGGTTTTACAATTGTGTACAAGGTTGTACAAGTTTGTACAAGGGAGTACAAGTTTGTACAAGATTGTACAAGTGTGTACTGGGTTGTACAAGTGTGTACAAGATTGTATGAGTTTGTACAAGGTTGTACAAGTGTGTACAAGGGTGTACAAGTGTGTACAAATGTGTACAAGTTTTACAAGGTTGTACAAGTGTGTACAAGGTTGTACAAGTGTGTACAAGGTTGTACAAGTGTGTACAAGGTTGTACAAGTGTGTACATGGTTGTACAAGTGTGTACAAGCTTGTACAAGTGTGTACAAGGGTGTACAAGTGTGTACAAGGTTGTACAAGTTTTTACAAGGTTGTACAAGTGTCTACAAGGGTGTAAAATCGTGTACAAGGATGTACAAGTGTGTACAAGGATGTACAAGTTTGTACAAGGGTGTACAAGTGTGTACGATAAGTAAAAGTGTGTAAAAGGGTGTACAAGGTTGTACAAGTGTGTACAAGGTTGTACAATTGTGTACAAGGCTGTACAAGTGTGTACAAGGTTGTACAATTGTGTACAAGGCTGTACAAGTGTGTAAAAGGTTGTACAAGTGTGTACAAGGTTGTACAAGTGTGTACAAGGTTGTACAAGTGTGTACAAGGTTGTACAAGTGTGTACAAGGTTGTACAAGTGTGTACAAGGTTGTATAAGTGTGTACGAGGTTGTACAATTGTGTACAAGGTTGTACAAGTGTGTACAAGTATGTACAATTGTGTACAAGGCTGTACAAGTGTGTACAAGGTTGTACAAGGTTGTACAAGTGTGTACAAGGGTGTACAAGTTTTTACAAGGTTGTACAAGTGTGTACAAGGTTGTACAAGTGTGTACAAGGCTGTACAATTGTGTACAAGGTTGTACAAGTGTGTCCAAGGTTGTACAAGTGTGTACAAGGTTGTACAATTGTGTACAAGGCTGTACAAGTGTGTACAAGGTTGTACAAGTGTGTACAAGGCTGTACAATTGTGTACAAGGTTGTACAAGTGTGTACAAGGTTGTAAAGTGTGTACAAGGTTGTACAATTGTGTACAAGACTGTACAAGTGTGTACAAAGTTGTGCAAGTGTGTACAAGGTTGTACAAGTGTGTACAAGGTTGTACAATTGTGTACAAGGTTGTACAAGTGTGTACAAGGTTGTACAAGTGTGTACAAGGGTGTACAATCGTGTACAAGGATGTACAAGTTTGTACAAGATTGTACAAGTGTGTACTGGGTTGTACAAGTGTGTACAAGATTGTATAAGTTTGTACAAGGTTGTACAAGTGTGTACAAGGGTGTACAAGTGTGTACAAATGTGTACAAGTGTGTGCAGGGGTGTACAAGTTTGTACAAGGGTGTACAAGTTTTACAAGGTTGTACAAGTGTGTACAAGGTTGTACAAGTTGTGTACTGGGTTGTACAAGTGTGTACAAGATTGTATAAGTTTGTACAAGGTTGTACAAGTGTGTACAAGGGTGTACAAGTGTGTACAAATGTGTACAAGTGTGTACAGGGGTGTACAAGTTTGTACAAGGGTGTACAAGTTTTACAAGGTTGTACAAGTGTGTACAAGGTTGTACAAGTTGTGTACAAGGTTGTACATGTGTGTACAAGGGTGTACAAGTGTGTACAAGGTTGTACAAGTGTGTACAAGCTTGTACAAGTGTGTAAAAGGGTGTACAAGTGTGTACAAGGTTGTACAAGTTTTTACAAGGTTGTACAAGTGTGTACAAGGGTATAAAATCGTGTACAAGGATGTACAAGTTTGTACAAGTTTGTACAAGGTTGTACAAGTGTGTACAAGGATGTACAAGTTTGTACAAGGGTGTACAAGTGTGTACGATAAGTAAAAGTGTGTACAAGGGTGTACAAGGTTGTACAAGTGTGTACAAGGTTGTACAATTGTGTACAAGGCTGTACAAGTGTGTACAAGGTTGTACAATTGTGTACAAGGCTGTACAAGTGTGTACAAGATTGTACAAGTGTGTACAAGGTTGTACAAGTGTGTACAAGGATGTACAAGTTTGTACAAGGGTGTACAAGTGTGTACGATGTGTAAAAGTTTGTACAAGGGTGTACAAGGTTGTACAAGTGTGTACAAGGTTGTACAATTGTGTACAAGGCTGTACAAGTGTGTACAAGGTTGTACAATTTTGTACAAGGCTGTACAAATGTGTACAAGGTTGTACAAGTGTGTACAAGGCTGTACAATTGTGTACAAGGTTGTACAAGTGTGTACAAGGTTGTACAAGTGTGTACAAGGTTGTACAATTGTGTACAAGGCTGTACAAGTGTGTACAAGGTTGTACAAGTGTGTACAAGGTTGTACAAGTGTGTACAAGGTTGTACAAGTGTGTACAAGGTTGTACAAGTGTGTACAAGGTTGTACAATTGTGTATCAGGTTGTACAAGTGTGTACAAGGTTGTACAAGTGTGTACAAGGGTGAACAATCGTGTACAAGGATGTACAAGTTTGTACAAGTTTGTACAAGTTTGTACAAGGTTGTACAAGTGTGTACATGGATGTACAAGTTTGTACAAGGGTGCACAAGTGTGTACAAGGGTGTACAATCGTGTACAAGCTTGTACAAGTGTGTACAAGGGTGTACAGGTTTGTACAAGGTTGTACAAGGTTGTACAAGTGTGTACAAGGGTGTACAAATGTGTACAAGGATGTAAAAGTTTGTACAAGTGTGTACAAGTTTGTACAAGGTTGTACAAGTGTGTACAAGGTTTTACAATTGTGTACAAGGTTGTACAAGTTTGTACAAGGGAGTACAAGTTTGTACAAGATTGTACAAGTGTGTACTGGGTTGTACAAGTGTGTACAAGATTGTATAAGTTTGTACAAGGTTGTACAAGTGTGTACAAGGGTGTACAAGTGTGTACAAATGTGTACAAGTTTTACAAGGTTGTACAAGTGTGTACAAGGTTGTACAAGTTGTGTACAAGGTTGTACATGTGTGTACAAGGGTGTACAAGTTTTTAAAAGGCTCTACAAGTGTGTACAAGGTTGTACAAGGCTGTACAAGTGTGTACAAGGCTGTACAAGGTTGTACAAGTGTGTACAAAGGTGTACAAGTTTTTACGAGGATGTACAAGTGTGTACAAGGTTGTACAAGTGTGTACAAGGCTGTACAATTGTGTACAAGGTTGTACAAGTGTGTACAAGGTTGTACAATCGTGTACAAGGTTGTACAATTGTGTACAAGGCTGTACAAGTGTGTACAAGGTTGTACAAGTGTGTACAAGGCTGTACAATTGTGTACAAGGTTGTACAAGTGTGTACAAGGTTGTACAAGTGTGTACAAGGTTGTACAATTGTGTACAAGGCTGTACAAGTGTGTTCAAGGTTGTACAAGTGTGTACAAGGTTGTACAATTGTGTACAAGGTTGTACAAGTGTGTACAAGGTTGTACAAGTGTGTACAAGGTTGTACAAGTGTGTACAAGGTTGTACAAGTGTGTACAAGGTTGTACAAGTGTGTACAAGGTTGTACAAGTATGTACAAGGTTGTACAATTGTGTACAAGGTTGTACAAGTGTGTACAAGGTTGTACAAGTGTGTACAAGGTTGTACAAGTGTGTACAAGGTTGTACAAGTGTGTACAAGGTTGTACAAGTGTGTACAAGGTTGTACAAGTGTGTACAAGCTTGTACAAGTGTGTACAAGCTTGTACAAGTGTGTACAAGCTTGTACAAGTGTGTACAAGGGTGTACAAGTGTGTACAAGGTTGTACAAGTTTTTACAAGGTTGTACAAGTGTGTACAAGGGTGTAAAATCGTGTACAAGGATGTACAAGTTTGTACAAGTTTGTACAAGGTTGTACAAGTGTGTATAAGGATGTACAAGTTTGTACAAGGGTGTACAAGTGTGTACGATAAGTAAAAGTGTGTACAAGGGTGTACAAGGTTGTACAAGTGTGTACAAGGTTTTACAATTGTGTACAAGGCTGTACAAGTGTGTACAAGGTTGTACAATTGTGTACAAGGCTGTACAAGTGTGTACAAGGTTGTACAAGTGTGTACAAGGTTGTACAAGTGTTTACAAGGTTGTACAAGTGTGTACAAGGTTGTACAATTGTGTAAAAGGTTGTACAAGTGTGTACAAGGTTGTACAAGTGTGTACAAGGTTGTACAAGTGTGTACAAGGTTGTACAAGTGTGTACAAGGTTGTACAAGTGTGTACAAGGTTGTACAAGTGTGTACAAGGTTGTACAAGTGTGTACAAGGTTGTACAAGTGTGTACAAGGTTGTACAAGTGTGTACAACCTTGTACAAGTGTGTACAAGCTTGTACAAGTGTGTACAAGCTTGTACAAGTGTGTACAAGGGTGTACAATTGTGTACAAGGTTGTACAAGTTTTTACAAGGTTGTACAAGTGTGTACAAGGGTGTAAAATCGTGTACAAGGATGTACAAGTTTGTACAAGTTTGTACAAGGTTGTACAAGTGTGTACAAGGATGTACAAGTTTGTACAAGGGTGTACAAGTGTGTACGATAAGTAAAAGTGTGTACAAGGGTGTACAAGGTTGTACAAGTGTGTACAAGGTTTTACAATTGTGTACAAGGCTGTACAAGTATGTACAAGGTTGTACAATTGTGTACAAGGCTGTACAAGTGTGTACAAGGTTGTACAAGTGTGTACAAGGTTGTACAAGTGTGTACAAGGTTGTACAAGTGTGTACAAGGTTGTACAAGTGTGTACAAGGTTGTACAAGTGTGTACAAGGTTGTAAGGTGTGTACAAGGTTGTACAAGTGTGTACAAGGTTGTACAAGTGTGTACAAGGTTGTACAAGTGTGTACAAGGTTGTACAAGTGTGTACATGGTTGTACAAATGTGTACAAGCTTGTACAAGTGTGTACAAGGGTGTACAAGTGTGTACAAGGTTGTACAAGTTTTTACAATGTTGTACAAGTGTGTACAAGGGTGTAAAATCGTGTACAAGGATGTACAAGTTTGTACAAGGTTGTACAAGTGTGTACAAGGATGTACAAGTTTGTACAAGGGTGTACAAGTGTGTACGATAAGTAAAAGTGTGTACAAGGGTGTACAAGGTTGTACAAGTGTGTACAAGGTTGTACAATTGTGTACAAGGCTGTACAAGTGTGTACAAGGTTGTACAATTGTGTACAAGGCTGTACAAGTGTGTAAAAGGTTGTACAAGTGTGTACAAGGTTGTACAAGTGTGTACAAGGTTGTACAAGTTGTGTACAAGGTTGTACATGTGTGTACAAGGGTGTACAAGTTTTTACAAGGCTCTACAAGTGTGTACAAGGTTGTACAAGGCTGTACAAGTGTGTACAAGGCTGTACAAGGTTGTACAAGTGTGTACAAAGGTGTACAAGTTTTTACGAGGATGTACAAGTGTGTACAAGGTTGTACAAGTGTGTACAAGGCTGTACAATTGTGTACAAGGTTGTACAAGTGTGTACAAGGTTGTACAATCGTGTACAAGGTTGTACAATTGTGTACAAGGCTGTACAAGTGTGTACAAGGTTGTACAAGTGTGTACAAGGCTGTACAATTGTGTACAAGGTTGTACAAGTGTGTACAAGGTTGTACAAGTGTGTACAAGGTTGTACAATTGTGTACAAGGCTGTACAAGTGTGTTCAAGGTTGTACAAGTGTGTACAAGGTTGTACAATTGTGTACAAGGTTGTACAAGTGTGTACAAGGTTGTACAAGTGTGTACAAGGTTGTACAAGTGTGTACAAGGTTGTACAAGTGTGTACAAGGTTGTACAAGTGTGTACAAGGTTGTACAAGTGTGTACAAGGTTGTACAAGTATGTACAAGGTTGTACAATTGTGTACAAGGTTGTACAAGTGTGTACAAGGTTGTACAAGTGTGTACAAGGTTGTACAAGTGTGTACAAGGTTGTACAAGTGTGTACAAGGTTGTACAAGTGTGTACAAGCTTGTACAAGTGTGTACAAGCTTGTACAAGTGTGTACAAGCTTGTACAAGTGTGTACAAGCTTGTACAAGTGTGTACAAGGGTGTACAAGTGTGTACAAGGTTGTACAAGTTTTTACAAGGTTGTACAAGTGTGTACAAGGGTGTAAAATCGTGTACAAGGATGTACAAGTTTGTACAAGTTTGTACAAGGTTGTACAAGTGTGTATAAGGATGTACAAGTTTGTACAAGGGTGTACAAGTGTGTACGATAAGTAAAAGTGTGTACAAGGGTGTACAAGGTTGTACAAGTGTGTACAAGGTTTTACAATTGTGTACAAGGCTGTACAAGTGTGTACAAGGTTGTACAATTGTGTACAAGGCTGTACAAGTGTGTACAAGGTTGTACAAGTGTGTACAAGGTTGTACAAGTGTTTACAAGGTTGTACAAGTGTGTACAAGGTTGTACAATTGTGTAAAAGGTTGTACAAGTGTGTACAAGGTTGTACAAGTGTGTACAAGGTTGTACAAGTGTGTACAAGGTTGTACAAGTGTGTACAAGGTTGTACAAGTGTGTACAAGGTTGTACAAGTGTGTACAAGGTTGTACAAGTGTGTACAAGGTTGTACAAGTGTGTACAAGGTTGTACAAGTGTGTACAACCTTGTACAAGTGTGTACAAGCTTGTACAAGTGTGTACAAGCTTGTACAAGTGTGTACAAGGGTGTACAATTGTGTACAAGGTTGTACAAGTTTTTACAAGGTTGTACAAGTGTGTACAAGGGTGTAAAATCGTGTACAAGGATGTACAAGTTTGTACAAGTTTGTACAAGGTTGTACAAGTGTGTACAAGGATGTACAAGTTTGTACAAGGGTGTACAAGTGTGTACGATAAGTAAAAGTGTGTACAAGGGTGTACAAGGTTGTACAAGTGTGTACAAGGTTTTACAATTGTGTACAAGGCTGTACAAGTATGTACAAGGTTGTACAATTGTGTACAAGGCTGTACAAGTGTGTACAAGGTTGTACAAGTGTGTACAAGGTTGTACAAGTGTGTACAAGGTTGTACAAGTGTGTACAAGGTTGTACAAGTGTGTACAAGGTTGTACAAGTGTGTACAAGGTTGTAAGGTGTGTACAAGGTTGTACAAGTGTGTACAAGGTTGTACAAGTGTGTACAAGGTTGTACAAGTGTGTACAAGGTTGTACAAGTGTGTACATGGTTGTACAAATGTGTACAAGCTTGTACAAGTGTGTACAAGGGTGTACAAGTGTGTACAAGGTTGTACAAGTTTTTACAATGTTGTACAAGTGTGTACAAGGGTGTAAAATCGTGTACAAGGATGTACAAGTTTGTACAAGGTTGTACAAGTGTGTACAAGGATGTACAAGTTTGTACAAGGGTGTACAAGTGTGTACGATAAGTAAAAGTTTGTACAAGGGTGTACAAGGTTGTACAAGTGTGTACAAGGTTGTACAATTGTGTACAAGGCTGTACAAGTGTGTACAAGGTTGTACAATTGTGTACAAGGCTGTACAAGTGTGTAAAAGGTTGTACAAGTGTGTACAAGGTTGTACAAGTGTGTACAAGGTTGTACAAGTGTGTACAAGGTTGTACAAGTGTGTACAAGGTTGTATAAGTGTGTACGAGGTTGTACAATTGTGTACAAGGTTGTACAAGTGTGTACAAGTATGTACAATTGTGTACAAGGCTGTACAAGTGTGTACAAGGTTGTACAAGGTTGTACAAGTGTGTACAAGGGTGTACAAGTTTTTACAAGGTTGTACAAGTGTGTACAAGGTTGTACAAGTGTGTACAAGGCTGTACAATTGTGTACAAGGTTGTACAAGTGTGTACAAGGTTGTACAAGTGTGTACAAGGTTGTACAATTGTGTTCAAGGCTGTACAAGTGTGTACAAGGTTGTACAAGTGTGTACAAGGCTGTACAATTGTGTACAAGATTGTACAAGTGTGTACAAGGTTGTACAAGTGTGTACAAGGTTGTACAATTGTGTACAAGACTGTACAAGTGTGTACAAAGTTGTGCAAGTGTAAACAAGGTTGTACAAGTGTGTACAAGGTTGTACAATTGTGTACAAGGTTGTACAAGTGTCTACAAGGTTGTACAAGTGTGTACAAGGGTGTACAATCGTGTACAAGGATGTACAAGTTTGTACAAGATTGTACAAGTGTGTACTGGGTTGTACAAGTGTGTACAAGATTGTATAAGTTTGTACAAGGTTGTACAATTGTGTACAAGGGTGTACAAGTGTGTACAAATGTGTACAAGTGTGTACAGGGGTGTACAAGTTTGTACAAGGGTGTACAAGTTTTACAAGGTTGTATAAGTGTGTACAAGGTTGTACAAGTTGTGTACTGGGTTGTACAAGTGTGTACAAGATTGTATAAGTTTGTACAAGGTTGTACAAGTGTGTACAAGGGTGTACAAGTGTGTACAAATGTGTACAAGTGTGTACAGGGGTGTACAAGTTTGTACAAGGGTGTACAAGTTTTACAAGGTTGTACAAGTGTGTACAAGGTTGTACAAGTTGTGTACAAGGTTGTACATGTGTGTACAAGGGTGTACAAGTGTGTACAAGGTTGTACAAGTGTGTACAAGCTTGTACAAGTGTGTACAAGGGTGTACAAGTGTGTACAAGGTTGTACAAGTTTTTACAAGGTTGTACAAGTGTGTACAAGGGTGTAAAATTCTGTACAAGGATGTACAAGTTTGTACAAGTTTGTACAAGGTTGTACAAGTGTGTACAAGGATGTACAAGTTTGTACAAGGGTGTACAAGTGTGTACGATAAGTAAAAGTGTGTACAAGGGTGTACAAGGTTGTACAAGTGTGTACAAGGTTGTACAATTGTGTACAAGGCTGTACAAGTGTGTACAAGGTTGTACAATTGTGTACAAGGCTGTACAAGTGTGTACAAGATTGTACAAGTGTGTACAAGGTTGTACAAGTGTGTACAAGGATGTACAAGTTTGTACAAGGGTGTACAAGTGTGTACGATGTGTAAAAGTTTGTACAAGGGTGTACAAGGTTGTACAAGTGTGTACAAGGCTGTACAATTGTGTACAAGGTTGTACAAGTGTGTACAAGGTTGTACAAGTGTGTACAAGGTTGTACAATTGTGTACAAGGCTGTACAAGTGTGTACAAGGTTGTACAAGTGTGTACAAGGTTGTACAAGTGTGTACAAGGTTGTACAAGTGTGTACAAGGTTGTACAAGTGTGTACAAGGTTGTACAATTGTGTATCAGGTTGTACAAGTGTGTACAAGGTTGTACAAGTGTGTACAAGGGTGAACAATCGTGTACAAGGATGTACAAGTTTGTACAAGTTTGTACAGGTTTGTACAAGGTTGTACAAGGTTGTACAAGTGTGTACAAGGGTGTACAAATGTGTACAAGGATGTAAAAGTTTGTACAAGTGTGTACAAGTTTGTACAAGGTTGTACAAGTGTGTACAAGGTTTTACAATTGTGTACAAGGTTGTAAAAGTTTGTACAAGAGAGTACAAGTTTGTACAAGATTGTACAAGTGTGTACTGGGTTGTACAAGTGTGTACAAGATTGTATAAGTTTGTACAAGGTTGTACAATTGTGTACAAGGGTGTACAAGTGTGTACAAATGTGTACAAGTTTTACAAGGTTGTACAAGTGTGTACAAGGTTGTACAAGTTGTGTACAAGGTTGTACATGTGTGTACAAGGGTGTACAAGTTTTTACAAGGCTCTACAAGTGTGTACAAGGTTGTACAAGGCTGTACAAGTGTGTACAAGGTTGTACAAGGTTGTACAAGTGTGTACAAAGGTGTACAAGTTTTTACGAGGATGTACAAGTGTGTACAAGGTTGTACAAGTGTGTACAAGGCTGTACAATTGTGTACAAGGTTGTACAAGTGTGTACAAGGTTGTACAAGTGTGTACAAGGTTGTACAATTGTGTACAAGGCTGTACAAGTGTGTACAAGGTTGTACAAGTGTGTACAAGGCTGTACAATTGTGTACAAGGTTGTACAAGTGTGTACAAGGTTGTACAAGTGTGTACAAGGTTGTACAATTGTGTACAAGGCTGTACAAGTGTGTTCAAGGTTGTACAAGTGTGTACAAGGTTGTACAAGTGTGTACAAGGTTGTACAATTGTGTACAAGGTTGTACAATTGTGTACAAGGTTGTACAATTGTGTACAAGGTTGTACAAGTGTGTACAAGGTTGTACAAGTGTGTACAAGGTTGTACAAGTGTGTACAAGGTTGTACAAGTGTGTACAAGGTTGTACAAGTGTGTACAAGCTTGTACAAGTGTGTACAAGCTTGTACAAGTGTGTACAAGCTTGTACAAGTGTGTACAAGGTTGTACAAGTTTTTACAAGGTTGTACAAGTGTGTACAAGGGTGTAAAATCGTGTACAAGGATGTACAAGTTTGTACAAGTTTGTACAAGGTTGTACAAGTGTGTATAAGGATGTACAAGTTTGTACAAGGGTGTACAAGTGTGTACGATAAGTTAAAGTGTGTACAAGGGTGTACAAGGTTGTACAAGTGTGTACAAGGTTTTACAATTGTGTACAAGGCTGTACAAGTGTGTACAAGGTTGTACAATTGTGTACAAGGCTGTACAAGTGTGTACAAGGTTGTACAAGTGTGTACAAGGTTGTACAAGTGTGTACAAGGTTGTACAAGTGTGTACAAGGTTGTACAAGTGTGTACAAGGTTGTACAAGTGTGTACAAGGTTGTACAAGTGTGTACAAGGTTGTACAAGTGTGTACAAGGTTGTACAAGTGTGTACGAGGTTGTACAATTGTGTACAAGGTTGTACAAGTGTGTACAAGGTTGTACAATTGTGTACAAGGCTGTACAAGTGTGTACAAGGTTGTACAAGGTTGTACAAGTGTGTACAAGGGTGTACAAGTTTTTACAAGGTTGTACAAGTGTGTACAAGCTTGTACAAGTGTGTACAAGGGTGTACAAGTGTGTACAAGGTTGTACAAGTTTTTACAAGGTTGTACAAGTGTGTACAAGGGTGTAAAATTCTGTACAAGGATGTACAAGTTTGTACAAGTTTGTACAAGGTTGTACAAGTGTGTACAAGGATGTACAAGTTTGTACAAGGGTGTACAAGTGTGTACGATAAGTAAAAGTGTGTACAAGGGTGTACAAGGTTGTACAAGTGTGTACAAGGTTGTACAATTGTGTACAAGGCTGTACAAGTGTGTACAAGGTTGTACAATTGTGTACAAGGCTGTACAAGTGTGTACAAGATTGTACAAGTGTGTACAAGGTTGTACAAGTGTGTACAAGGATGTACAAGTTTGTACAAGGGTGTACAAGTGTGTACGATGTGTAAAAGTTTGTACAAGGGTGTACAAGGTTGTACAAGTGTGTACAAGGTTGTACAATTGTGTACAAGGCTGTACAAGTGTGTACAAGGTTGTACAATTTTGTACAAGGCTGTACAAGTGTGTACAAGGTTGTACAAGTGTGTACAAGGCTGTACAATTGTGTACAAGGTTGTACAAGTGTGTACAAGGTTGTACAAGTGTGTACAAGGTTGTACAATTGTGTACAAGGCTGTACAAGTGTGTACAAGGTTGTACAAGTGTGTACAAGGTTGTACAAGTGTGTACAAGGTTGTACAAGTGTGTACAAGGTTGTACAAGTGTGTACAAGGTTGTACAATTGTGTATCAGGTTGTACAAGTGTGTACAAGGTTGTACAAGTGTGTACAAGGGTGAACAATCGTGTACAAGGATGTACAAGTTTGTACAAGTTTGTACAGGTTTGTACAAGGTTGTACAAGGTTGTACAAGTGTGTACAAGGGTGTACAAATGTGTACAAGGATGTAAAAGTTTGTACAAGTGTGTACAAGTTTGTACAAGGTTGTACAAGTGTGTACAAGGTTTTACAATTGTGTACAAGGTTGTAAAAGTTTGTACAAGAGAGTACAAGTTTGTACAAGATTGTACAAGTGTGTACTGGGTTGTACAAGTGTGTACAAGATTGTATAAGTTTGTACAAGGTTGTACAATTGTGTACAAGGGTGTACAAGTGTGTACAAATGTGTACAAGTTTTACAAGGTTGTACAAGTGTGTACAAGGTTGTACAAGTTGTGTACAAGGTTGTACATGTGTGTACAAGGGTGTACAAGTTTTTACAAGGCTCTACAAGTGTGTACAAGGTTGTACAAGGCTGTACAAGTGTGTACAAGGTTGTACAAGGTTGTACAAGTGTGTACAAAGGTGTACAAGTTTTTACGAGGATGTACAAGTGTGTACAAGGTTGTACAAGTGTGTACAAGGCTGTACAATTGTGTACAAGGTTGTACAAGTGTGTACAAGGTTGTACAAGTGTGTACAAGGTTGTACAATTGTGTACAAGGCTGTACAAGTGTGTACAAGGTTGTACAAGTGTGTACAAGGCTGTACAATTGTGTACAAGGTTGTACAAGTGTGTACAAGGTTGTACAAGTGTGTACAAGGTTGTACAATTGTGTACAAGGCTGTACAAGTGTGTTCAAGGTTGTACAAGTGTGTACAAGGTTGTACAAGTGTGTACAAGGTTGTACAATTGTGTACAAGGTTGTACAATTGTGTACAAGGTTGTACAATTGTGTACAAGGTTGTACAAGTGTGTACAAGGTTGTACAAGTGTGTACAAGGTTGTACAAGTGTGTACAAGGTTGTACAAGTGTGTACAAGGTTGTACAAGTGTGTACAAGCTTGTACAAGTGTGTACAAGCTTGTACAAGTGTGTACAAGCTTGTACAAGTGTGTACAAGGTTGTACAAGTTTTTACAAGGTTGTACAAGTGTGTACAAGGGTGTAAAATCGTGTACAAGGATGTACAAGTTTGTACAAGTTTGTACAAGGTTGTACAAGTGTGTATAAGGATGTACAAGTTTGTACAAGGGTGTACAAGTGTGTACGATAAGTTAAAGTGTGTACAAGGGTGTACAAGGTTGTACAAGTGTGTACAAGGTTTTACAATTGTGTACAAGGCTGTACAAGTGTGTACAAGGTTGTACAATTGTGTACAAGGCTGTACAAGTGTGTACAAGGTTGTACAAGTGTGTACAAGGTTGTACAAGTGTGTACAAGGTTGTACAAGTGTGTACAAGGTTGTACAAGTGTGTACAAGGTTGTACAAGTGTGTACAAGGTTGTACAAGTGTGTACAAGGTTGTACAAGTGTGTACAAGGTTGTACAAGTGTGTACGAGGTTG
>NW_026543267.1:0-38341 GCF_028750875.1 Macrosteles quadrilineatus | reverse complement strand
ACAAGTGTGTACAAGGTTGTACAAGTATGTACAAGGTTGTACAAGTGTGTACAAGGTTGTACAAGTGTGTACAAGGTTGTACAAGTGTGTACAAGGTTGTACAAGTGTGTACAAGGTTGTACAAGTGTGTACAAGGTTGTACAAGTGTGTACAAGGTTGTACAAGTGTGTACAAGGGTGTACAAGTGTGTACAAGGTTGTACAAGTTTTTACAAGGTTGTACAAGTGTGTACAAGGGTGTAAAATCGTGTACAAGGATGTACAAGTTTGTACAAGTTTGTACAAGGTTGTACAAGTGTGTACAAGGATGTACAAGTTTGTACAAGGGTGTACAAGTGTGTACGATAAGTAAAAGTGTGTACAAGGGTGTACAAGGTTGTACAAGTGTGTACAAGGTTGTACAATTGTGTACAAGGCTGTACAACTGTGTACAAGGTTGTACAATTGTGTACAAGGCTGTACAAGTGTGTACAAGGCTGTACAAGTGTGTACAAGGTTGTACAAGTGTGTACAAGGCTGTACAATTGTGTACAAGGTTGTACAAGTGTGTACAAGGTTGTACAAGTGTGTACAAGGTTGTACAATTGTGTACAAGGCTGTACAAGTGTGTACAAGGTTGTACAAGTGTGTACAAGGTTGTACAAGTGTGTACAAGGTTGTACAAGTGTGTACAAGGTTGTACAAGTGTGTACAAGGTTGTACAAGTGTGTACAAGGTTGTACAATTGTGTATCAGGTTGTACAAGTGTGTACAAGGTTGTACAAGTGTGTACAAGGGTGTACAATCGTGTACAAGGATATACAAGTTTGTACAAGTTTGTACAAGTTTGTACAAGTTTGTACAAGGTTGTACAAGTGTGTACAAGGATGTACAAGTTTGTAAAAGGGTGCACAAGTGTGTACAAGGGTGTACAATCGTGTACAAGCTTGTACAAGTTTGTACAAGGGTGTACAGGTTTGTACAAGGTTGTACAAGGTTGTACAAGTGTGTACAAGAGTGTACAAATGTGTACAAGGATGTAAAAGTTTGTACAGGTGTGTACAAGTTTGTAAAAGGTTGTACAAGTGTGTACAAGGTTTTACAATTGTGTACAAGGTTGTACAAGTGTGTACAAGGTTTTACAATTGTGTACAAGGTTGTACAAATGTGTACAAGGTTGTACAAGTGTGTACAAGGTTGTACAAGTGTGTACAAGGTTGTACAAGTGTGTACAACTTGTACAAGTGTGTACAAGCTTGTACAAGTGTGTACAAGGTTGTACAAGTTTGTACAAGGTTGTACAAGTGTGTACAAGTTTGTACAAGTGTGTACAAGTTTGTACAAGGTTGTACAAATGTGTACAAGGGTGTACAAAAGTGTACAAGGGTGCACAAGTTTGAACAAAGGTGTACAAGTGTATACAAGCTTGTACAAGTGTGTACAAGCATGTACAAGTGTGTACAAGGGTGTACAGGTTTGTACAAGGTTGTACAAGTGTGTACAAGGGTGTACAAGTGTGTACAAGGTTGTACAAGTGTGTACAAGCTTGTACAAGTGTGTACAAGGGTGTACAAGTGTGTACAAGGTTGAACAAGTTTTTACATGGTTGTACAAGTGTGTACAAGGTTGTACAAGGTTGTACAAGTGTGTACAAGGTTGTACAAGTGTGTACAAGGTTGTACAAGAGTGTACAAGGTTTTACAAGTGTGTACAAGGTTGTACAAGTGTGTACAAGGTTGTACAAGTGTGTACAAGGTTGTACAAGTGTGTACAAGGTTGTACAAGTGTGTACAAGGTTGTACAAGTGTGTACAAGGTTGTACAAGTGTGTACAAGGGTGTACAAGTGTGTACAAGGTTGTACAAGTTTTTACAAGGTTGTACAAGTGTGTACAAGGGTGTAAAATCGTGTACAAGGATGTACAAGTTTGTACAAGTTTGTACAAGGTTGTACAAGTGTGTACAAGAATGTACAAGTTTGTACAAGGGTGTACAAGTGTTTACGATAAGTAAAAGTGTGTACAAGGGTGTACAAGGTTGTACAAGTGTGTACAAGGTTGTACAATTGTGTACAAGGCTGTACAACTGTGTACAAGGTTGTACAATTGTGTACAAGGCTGTACAAGTGTGTACAAGGTTGTACAAGTGTGTACAAGGTTGTACAAGTGTGTACAAGGATGTACAAGTTTGTACAAGGGTGTACAAATGTGTACGATGTGTAAAAGTTTGTACAAGGGTGTACAAGGTTGTACAAGTGTGTACAAGGTTGTACAATTGTGTACAAGGCTGTACAATTTTGTACAAGGCTGTACAAGTGTGTACAAGGCTGTACAAGTGTGTACAAGGTTGTACAATTGTGTACAAGGCTGTACAATTGTGTACAAGGTTGTACAAGTGTGTACAAGGTTGTACAATTGTGTACAAGGCTGTACAAGTGTGTACAAGGTTGTACAAGTGTGTACAAGGTTGTACAAGTGTGTACAAGGTTGTACAAGTGTGTACAAGGTTGTACAAGTGTGTACAAGGTTGTACAAGTGTGTACAAGGTTGTACAAGTGTGTACAAGGTTGTACAAGTTTTTACAAGGTTGTACAAGTGTGTACAAGGGTGTAAAATCGTGTACAAGGATGTACAAGTTTGTACAAGTTTGTACAAGGTTGTACAAGTGTGTACAAGGATGTACAAGTTTGTACAAGGGTGTACAAGTGTGTACGATAAGTAAAAGTGTGTACAAGGGTGTACAAGGTTGAACAAGTGTGTACAAGGTTGTACAATTGTGTACAAGGCTGTACAACTGTGTACAAGGTTGTACAATTGTGTACAAGGCTGTACAAGTGTGTACAAGGTTGTACAAGTGTGTACAAGGTTGTACAAGTGTGTACAAGGATGTACAAGTTTGTACAAGGGTGTACAAGTGTGTACGATGTGTAAAAGTTTGTACAAGGGTGTACAAGGTTGTACAAGTGTGTACAAGGTTGTACAATCGTGTACAAGGCTGTACAATTTTGTACAAGGCTGTACAAGTGTGTACAAGGCTGTACAAGTGTGTACAAGGCTGTACAAGTGTGTACAAGGTTGTACAAGTGTGTACAAGGTTGTACAATTGTGTACAAGGCTGTACAACTGTGTACAAGGTTGTACAATTGTGTACAAGGCTGTACAAGTGTGTACAAGGTTGTACAAGTGTGTACAAGGTTGTACAAGTGTGTACAAGGATGTACAAGTGTGTACAAGGATGTACAAGTTTGTACAAGGGTGTACAAGTGTGTACGATGTGTAAAAGTTTGTACAAGGGTGTACAAGGGTGTACAAGTATGTACAAGGTTGTACAATTGTGTACAAGGCTGTACAACTGTGTACAAGGTTGTACAATTGTGTACAAGGCTGTACAAGTGTGTACAAGGTTGTACAAGTGTGTACAAGGTTGTACAAGTGTGTACAAGGTTGTACAAGTTTGTACAAGGGTGTACAAGTGTGTACGATGTGTAAAAGTTTGTACAAGGGTGTACAACGTTGTACAAGTGTGTACAAGGTTGTACAATTGTGTACAAGGCTGTACAATTTTGTACAAGGCTGTACAAGTGTGTACAAGGTTGTACAATTGTGTACAAGGCTGTACAATTGTGTACAAGGTTGTACAAGTGTGTACAAGGTTGTACAAGTGTGTACAAGGTTGTACAATTGTGTACAAGGCTGTACAAGTGTGTACAAGGTTGTACAAGTGTGTACAAGGTTGTACAAGTGTGTACAAGGTTGTACAAGTGTGTCCAAGGTTGTACAAGTGTGTACAAGTCTGTACAAGTGTGTACAAGGTTGTACAATTGTGTGTCAGGTTGTACAAGTGTGTACTAGGTTGTACAAGTGTGTACAAGGGTGTACAATCGTGTACAAGGATGTACAAGTTTGTACAAGTTTGTACAAGGATGTACAAGTTTGTACAAGTTTGTACAAGTTTGTACAAGGTTGTACAAGTGTGTACAAGGATGTACAAGTTTGTACAAGGGAGTACAAGTTTGTACAAGATTGTACAAGTGTGTACTGGGTTGTACAAGTGTGTACAAGATTGGATAAGTTTGTACAAGGTTGTACAAGTGTGTACAAGGGAGTACAAGTGTGTACAAATGTGTACAAGTTTTACAAGGTTGTACAAGTGTGTACAAGGTTGTACAAGTGTGTACAAGGTTGTACAAGTGTGTACAAGCTTGTACAAGTGTGTACAAGGGTGTACAAGTGTGTACAAGGTTGTACAAGTGTGCACAAGCTTGTACAAGTGTGTACAAGGGTGTACAAGTGTGTACAAGGTTGTACAAGTTTTTACATGGTTGTACAAGTGTGTACAAGGTTGTACAAGGTTGTACAAGTGTGTACAAGGTTGTACAAGTGTGTACAAGGTTGTACAAGAGTGTACAAGGTTGTACAAATGTGTACAAGGGTGTACAAAAGTGTACAAGGGTGCACAAGTTTGAACAAAGGTGTACAAGTGTATACAAGCTTGTACAAGTGTGTACAAGCATGTACAAGTGTGTACAAGCATGTACAAGTGTGTACAAGGGTGTACAGGTTTGTACAAGGTTGTACAAGTGTGTAGAAGGGTGTACAAGTGTGTACAAGGTTGTACAAGTGTGTACAAGCTTGTACAAGTGTGTACAAGGGTGTACAAGTGTGTACAAGGTTGTACAAGTGTGTACAAGCTTGTACAAGTGTGTACAAGGGTGTACAAGTGTGTACAAGGTTGTACAAGTGTGTACAAGGTTGTACAAGTTTTTACATGGTTGTACAAGTGTGTACAAGGTTGTACAAGGTTGTACAAGTGTGTACAAGGTTGTACAAGAGTGTACAAGGTTGTACAAGTGTGTACAAGGTTGTACAAGTGTGTACAAGGTTGTACAAGTGTGTACAAGGTTGTACAAGTGTGTACAAGGTTGTACAAGTGTGTACAAGGTTGTACAAGTGTGTACAAGGTTGTACAAGTGTGTACAATGTTGTACAAGTGTGTACAAGGTTGTACAAGTGTGTACAAGGTTGTACAGGTGTGTACAAGGTTGTATAAGTGTGTACAAGGTTGTACAAGTGTGTACAAGGTTGTACAAGTGTGTACAAGGGTGTACAAGTGTGTACAAGGTTGTACAAGTTTTTACAAGGTTGTACAAGTGTGTACACGGGTGTAAAATCGTGTACAAGGATGTACAAGTTTGTACAAGTTTGTACAAGGTTGTACAAGTGTGTACAAGGATGTACAAGTTTGTACAAGGGTGTACAAGTGTGTACGATAAGTAAAAGTGTGTACAAGGGTGTACAAGGTTGTAAAAGTGTGTACAAGGTTGTACAAGTGTGTACAAGGCTGTACAAGTGTGTACAAAGTTGTACAATTGTGTACAAGGCTGTACAAGTGTGTACAAGATTGTACAAGTGTGTACAAGGTTGTACAAGTGTGTACAAGGATGTACAAGTTTGTACAAGGGTGTACAAGTGTGTACGATGTGTAAAAGTTTGTACAAGGGTGTACAAGGTTGTACAAGTGTGTACAAGGTTGTACAATTGTGTACAAGGCTGTACAAGTGTGTACAAGGTTGTACAATTTTGTACAAGGCTGTACAAGTGTGTACAAGGTTGTACAAGTGTGTACAAGGCTGTACAATTGTGTACAAGGTTGTACAAGTGTGTACAAGGTTGTACAAGTGTGTACAAGGTTGTACAATTGTGTAGAAGGCTGTACAAGTGTGTACAAGGTTGTACAAGTGCGTACAAGGTTGTACAAGTGCGTACAAGGTTGTAGAAGTGTGTACAAGGTTGTACAAGTGTGTACAAGGTTGTACAAGTGTGTACAAGGTTGTACAAGTGTGTACAAGGTTGTACAATTGTGTATCAGGTTGTACAAGTGTGTACAAGGATATACAAGTTTGTACAAGTGTGTACAATCGTGTACAAGGATGTACAAGTTTGTACAAGGGTGTACAAGGTTGTACAAGTGTGTACAAGGTTGTACAATTGTGTACAAGGCTGTACAATTTTGTACAAGTCTGTACAAGTGTGTACAAGGCTGTACAAGTGTGTACAAGGTTGTACAATTGTGTACAAGGCTGTACAATTGTGTACAAGGTTGTACAAGTGTGTACAAGGTTGTACAAGTGTGTACAAGGTTGTACAATTGTGTACAAGGCTGTACAAGTGTGTACAAGGTTGTACAAGTGTGTACAAGGTTGTACAAGTGTGTACAAGGTTGTACAAGTGTGTACAAGGTTGTACAAGTGTGTACAAGGTTGTACAAGTGTGTACAAGGTTGTACAATTGTGTGTCAGGTTGTACAAGTGTGTACAAGGTTGTACAAGTGTGTACAAGGGTGCACAAGTGTGTACAAGGGTGTACAATCGTGTACAAGCTTGTACAAGTGTGTACAAGGGTGTACAGGTTTGTACAAGGTTGTACAAGTGTGTACAAGGGTGTACAAATGTGTACAAGGATGTAAAAGTTTGTACAAGTGTGTACAAGTTTGTACAAGGTTGTACAAGTGTGTACAAGGTTTTACAATTGTGTACAAGGTTGTACAAGTGTGTACAAGGTTGTACAAGTGTGTACAAGGTTGTACAAGTGTGTACAAGGTTGTACAAGTGTGTACAACTTGTACAAGTGTGTACAAGCTTGTACAAGTGTGTACAAGGTTGTACAAGTTTGTACAAGGTTGTACAAGTGTGTACAAGTTTGTACAAGTGTGTACAAGTTTGTACAAGGTTGTACAAATGTGTACAAGGGTGTACAAAAGTGTACAAGGGTGCACAAGTTTGAACAAAGGTGTACAAGTGTGTACAAGCTTGTACAAGTGTGTACAAGCTTGTACAAGTGTGTACAAGCTTGTACAAGTGTGTACAAGGGTGTACAGGTTTGTACAAGGTTGTACAAGTGTGTACAAGGGTGTACAAGTGTGTACAAGGTTGTACAAGTGTGTACAAGCTTGTACAAGTGTGTACAAGGGTGTACAAGTGTGTACAAGGTTGTACAAGTTTTTACATGGTTGTACAAGTGTGTACAAGGTTGTACAAGTGTGTACAAGGTTGTACAAGTGTGTACAAGGTTGTACAAGTGTGTACAAGGTTGTACAAGTATGTACAAGGTTGTACAAGTGTGTACAAGGTTGTACAAGTGTGTACAAGGTTGTACAAGTGTGTACAAGGTTGTACAAGTGTGTACAAGGTTGTACAAGTGTGTACAAGGTTGTACAAGTGTGTACAAGGTTGTACAAGTGTGTACAAGGTTGTACAAGTGTGTACAAGGGTGTACAAGTGTGTACAAGGTTGTACAAGTTTTTACAAGGTTGTACAAGTGTGTACAAGGGTGTAAAATCGTGTACAAGGATGTACAAGTTTGTACAAGTTTGTACAAGGTTGTACAAGTGTGTACAAGGATGTACAAGTTTGTACAAGGGTGTACAAGTGTGTACGATAAGTAAAAGTGTGTACAAGGGTGTACAAGGTTGTACAAGTGTGTACAAGGTTGTACAATTGTGTACAAGGCTGTACAACTGTGTACAAGGTTGTACAATTGTGTACAAGGCTGTACAAGTGTGTACAAGGCTGTACAAGTGTGTACAAGGTTGTACAAGTGTGTACAAGGCTGTACAATTGTGTACAAGGTTGTACAAGTGTGTACAAGGTTGTACAAGTGTGTACAAGGTTGTACAATTGTGTACAAGGCTGTACAAGTGTGTACAAGGTTGTACAAGTGTGTACAAGGTTGTACAAGTGTGTACAAGGTTGTACAAGTGTGTACAAGGTTGTACAAGTGTGTACAAGGTTGTACAAGTGTGTACAAGGTTGTACAAGTGTGTACAAGGTTGTACAATTGTGTATCAGGTTGTACAAGTGTGTACAAGGTTGTACAAGTGTGTACAAGGGTGTACAATCGTGTACAAGGATGTACAAGTTTGTACAAGTTTGTACAAGTTTGTACAAGTTTGTACAAGGTTGTACAAGTGTGTACAAGGATGTACAAGTTTGTACAAGGGTGCACAAGTGTGTACAAGGGTGTACAATCGTGTACAAGCTTGTACAAGTTTGTACAAGGGTGTACAGGTTTGTACAAGGTTGTACAAGGTTGTACAAGTGTGTACAAGAGTGTACAAATGTGTACAAGGATGTAAAAGTTTGTACAGGTGTGTACAAGTTTGTAAAAGGTTGTACAAGTGTGTACAAGGTTTTACAATTGTGTACAAGGTTGTACAAATGTGTACAAGGTTGTACAAGTGTGTACAAGGTTGTACAAGTGTGTACAAGGTTGTACAAGTGTGTACAACTTGTACAAGTGTGTACAAGCTTGTACAAGTGTGTACAAGGTTGTACAAGTTTGTACAAGGTTGTACAAGTGTGTACAAGTTTGTACAAGTGTGTACAAGTTTGTACAAGGTTGTACAAATGTGTACAAGGGTGTACAAAAGTGTACAAGGGTGCACAAGTTTGAACAAAGGTGTACAAGTGTATACAAGCTTGTACAAGTGTGTACAAGCATGTACAAGTGTGTACAAGGGTGTACAGGTTTGTACAAGGTTGTACAAGTGTGTACAAGGGTGTACAAGTGTGTACAAGGTTGTACAAGTGTGTACAAGCTTGTACAAGTGTGTACAAGGGTGTACAAGTGTGTACAAGGTTGAACAAGTTTTTACATGGTTGTACAAGTGTGTACAAGGTTGTACAAGGTTGTACAAGTGTGTACAAGGTTGTACAAGTGTGTACAAGGTTGTACAAGAGTGTACAAGGTTTTACAAGTGTGTACAAGGTTGTACAAGTGTGTACAAGGTTGTACAAGTGTGTACAAGGTTGTACAAGTGTGTACAAGGTTGTACAAGTGTGTACAAGGTTGTACAAGTGTGTACAAGGTTGTACAAGTGTGTACAAGGGTGTACAAGTGTGTACAAGGTTGTACAAGTTTTTACAAGGTTGTACAAGTGTGTACAAGGGTGTAAAATCGTGTACAAGGATGTACAAGTTTGTACAAGTTTGTACAAGGTTGTACAAGTGTGTACAAGAATGTACAAGTTTGTACAAGGGTGTACAAGTGTTTACGATAAGTAAAAGTGTGTACAAGGGTGTACAAGGTTGTACAAGTGTGTACAAGGTTGTACAATTGTGTACAAGGCTGTACAACTGTGTACAAGGTTGTACAATTGTGTACAAGGCTGTACAAGTGTGTACAAGGTTGTACAAGTGTGTACAAGGTTGTACAAGTGTGTACAAGGATGTACAAGTTTGTACAAGGGTGTACAAGTGTGTACGATGTGTAAAAGTTTGTACAAGGGTGTACAAGGTTGTACAAGTGTGTACAAGGTTGTACAATTGTGTACAAGGCTGTACAATTTTGTACAAGGCTGTACAAGTGTGTACAAGGCTGTACAAGTGTGTACAAGGTTGTACAATTGTGTACAAGGCTGTACAATTGTGTACAAGGTTGTACAAGTGTGTACAAGGTTGTACAATTGTGTACAAGGCTGTACAAGTGTGTACAAGGTTGTACAAGTGTGTACAAGGTTGTACAAGTGTGTACAAGGTTGTACAAGTGTGTACAAGTTTGTACAAGTGTGTACAAGGTTGTACAAGTGTGTACAAGGTTGTACAAGTGTGTACAAGGTTGTACAAGTTTTTACAAGGTTGTACAAGTGTGTACAAGGGTGTAAAATCGTGTACAAGGATGTACAAGTTTGTACAAGTTTGTACAAGGTTGTACAAGTGTGTACAAGGATGTACAAGTTTGTACAAGGGTTTACAAGTGTGTACGATAAGTAAAAGTGTGTACAAGGGTGTACAAGGTTGAACAAGTGTGTACAAGGTTGTACAATTGTGTACAAGGCTGTACAACTGTGTACAAGGTTGTACAATTGTGTACAAGGCTGTACAAGTGTGTACAAGGTTGTACAAGTGTGTACAAGGTTGTACAAGTGTGTACAAGGATGTACAAGTTTGTACAAGGGTGTACAAGTGTGTACGATGTGTAAAAGTTTGTACAAGGGTGTACAAGGTTGTACAAGTGTGTACAAGGTTGTACAATCGTGTACAAGGCTGTACAATTTTGTACAAGGCTGTACAAGTGTGTACAAGGCTGTACAAGTGTGTACAAGGCTGTACAAGTGTGTACAAGGTTGTACAAGTGTGTACAAGGTTGTACAATTGTGTACAAGGCTGTACAACTGTGTACAAGGTTGTACAATTGTGTACAAGGCTGTACAAGTGTGTACAAGGTTGTACAAGTGTGTACAAGGTTGTACAAGTGTGTACAAGGATGTACAAGTGTGTACAAGGATGTACAAGTTTGTACAAGGGTGTACAAGTGTGTACGATGTGTAAAAGTTTGTACAAGGGTGTACAAGGGTGTACAAGTATGTACAAGGTTGTACAATTGTGTACAAGGCTGTACAACTGTGTACAAGGTTGTACAATTGTGTACAAGGCTGTACAAGTGTGTACAAGGTTGTACAAGTGTGTACAAGGTTGTACAAGTGTGTACAAGGTTGTACAAGTTTGTACAAGGGTGTACAAGTGTGTACGATGTGTAAAAGTTTGTACAAGGGTGTACAACGTTGTACAAGTGTGTACAAGGTTGTACAATTGTGTACAAGGCTGTACAATTTTGTACAAGGCTGTACAAGTGTGTACAAGGTTGTACAATTGTGTACAAGGCTGTACAATTGTGTACAAGGTTGTACAAGTGTGTACAAGGTTGTACAAGTGTGTACAAGGTTGTACAATTGTGTACAAGGCTGTACAAGTGTGTACAAGGTTGTACAAGTGTGTACAAGGTTGTACAAGTGTGTACAAGGTTGTACAAGTGTGTCCAAGGTTGTACAAGTGTGTACAAGTCTGTACAAGTGTGTACAAGGTTGTACAATTGTGTGTCAGGTTGTACAAGTGTGTACAAGGTTGTACAAGTGTGTACAAGGGTGTACAATCGTGTACAAGGATGTACAAGTTTGTACAAGTTTGTACAAGGATGTACAAGTTTGTACAAGTTTGTACAAGTTTGTACAAGGTTGTACAAGTGTGTACAAGGATGTACAAGTTTGTACAAGGGAGTACAAGTTTGTACAAGATTGTACAAGTGTGTACTGGGTTGTACAAGTGTGTACAAGATTGTATAAGTTTGTACAAGGTTGTACAAGTGTGTACAAGGGAGTACAAGTGTGTACAAATGTGTACAAGTTTTACAAGGTTGTACAAGTGTGTACAAGGTTGTACAAGTGTGTACAAGGTTGTACAAGTGTGTACAAGCTTGTACAAGTGTGTACAAGGGTGTACAAGTGTGTACAAGGTTGTACAAGTGTGCACAAGCTTGTACAAGTGTGTACAAGGGTGTACAAGTGTGTACAAGGTTGTACAAGTTTTTACATGGTTGTACAAGTGTGTACAAGGTTGTACAAGGTTGTACAAGTGTGTACAAGGTTGTACAAGTGTGTACAAGGTTGTACAAGAGTGTACAAGGTTGTACAAATGTGTACAAGGGTGTACAAAAGTGTACAAGGGTGCACAAGTTTGAACAAAGGTGTACAAGTGTATACAAGCTTGTACAAGTGTGTACAAGCATGTACAAGTGTGTACAAGCATGTACAAGTGTGTACAAGGGTGTACAGGTTTGTACAAGGTTGTACAAGTGTGTAGAAGGGTGTACAAGTGTGTACAAGGTTGTACAAGTGTGTACAAGCTTGTACAAGTGTGTACAAGGGTGTACAAGTGTGTACAAGGTTGTACAAGTGTGTACAAGCTTGTACAAGTGTGTACAAGGGTGTACAAGTGTGTACAAGGTTGTACAAGTTTTTACATGGTTGTACAAGTGTGTACAAGGTTGTACAAGGTTGTACAAGTGTGTACAAGGTTGTACAAGAGTGTACAAGGTTGTACAAGTGTGTACAAGGTTGTACAAGTGTGTACAAGGTTGTACAAGTGTGTACAAGGTTGTACAAGTGTGTACAAGGTTGTACAAGTGTGTACAAGGTTGTACAAGTGTGTACAAGGTTGTACAAGTGTGTACAATGTTGTACAAGTGTGTACAAGGTTGTACAAGTGTGTACAAGGTTGTACAGGTGTGTACAAGGTTGTATAAGTGTGTACAAGGTTGTACAAGTGTGTACAAGGTTGTACAAGTGTGTACAAGGGTGTACAAGTGTGTACAAGGTTGTACAAGTTTTTACAAGGTTGTACAAGTGTGTACAAGGGTGTAAAATCGTGTACAAGGATGTACAAGTTTGTACAAGTTTGTACAAGGTTGTACAAGTGTGTACATGGATGTACAAGTTTGTACAAGGGTGTACAAGTGTGTACGATAAGTAAAAGTGTGTACAAGGGTGTACAAGGTTGTACAAGTGTGTACAAGGTTGTACAAGTGTGTACAAGGTTGTACAAGTGTGTACAAGGTTGTACAAGTGTGTACAAGGTTGTACAAGTGTGTACAAGGGTGTACAAGTGTGTACAAGGTTGTACAAGTTTTTACAAGGTTGTACAAGTGTGTACAAGGGTGTAAAATCGTGTACAAGGATGTACAAGTTTGTACAAGTTTGTACAAGGTTGTACAAGTGTGTACAAGGATGTACAAGTTTGTACAAGGGTGTACAAGTGTTTACGATAAGTAAAAGTGTGTACAAGGGTGTACAAGGTTGTACAAGTGTGTACAAGGTTGTACAATTGTGTACAAGGCTGTACAACTGTGTACAAGGTTGTACAATTGTGTACAAGGCTGTACAAGTGTGTACAAGGTTGTACAAGTGTGTACAAGGTTGTACAAGTGTGTACAAGGATGTACAAGTTTGTACAAGGGTGTACAAGTGTGTACGATGTGTAAAAGTTTGTACAAGGGTGTACAAGGTTGTACAAGTGTGTACAAGGTTGTACAATTGTGTACAAGGCTGTACAATTTTGTACAAGGCTGTACAAGTGTGTACAAGGCTGTACAAGTGTGTACAAGGTTGTACAATTGTGTACAAGGCTGTACAATTGTGTACAAGGTTGTACAAGTGTGTACAAGGTTGTACAAGTGTGTACAAGGTTGTACAAGTTTTACAAGGTTGTACAAGTGTGTACAAGGGTGTAAAATCGTGTACAAGGATGTACAAGTTTGTACAAGTTTGTACAAGGTTGTACATGTGTGTACAAGGATGTACAAGTTTGTACAAGGGTGTACAAGTGTGTACGATAAGTAAAAGTGTGTACAAGGGTGTACAAGGTTGTACAAGTGTGTACAAGGTTGTACAATTGTGTACAAGGCTGTACAACTGTGTACAAGGTTGTACAATTGTGTACAAGGCTGTACAAGTGTGTACAAGGTTGTACAAGTGTGTACAAGGTTGTACAAGTGTGTACAAGGATGTACAAGTTTGTACAAGGGTGTACAAGTGTGTACGATGTGTAAAAGTTTGTACAAGGGTGTACAAGGTTGTACAAGTGTGTACAAGGTTGTACAATTGTGTACTAGGCTGTACAATTTTGTACAAGGCTGTTCAAGTGTGTACAAGGCTGTACAAGTGTGTACAAGGTTGTACAAGTGTGTACAAGGTTGTACAATTGTGTACAAGGCTGTACAACTGTGTACAAGGTTGTACAATTGTGTACAAGGCTGTACAAGTGTGTACAAGGTTGTACAAGTGTGTACAAGGTTGTACAAGTGTGTACAAGGATGTACAAGTTTGTACAAGGGTGTACAAGTGTGTACGATGTGTAAAAGTTTGTACAAGGGTGTACAAGGTTGTACAAGTATGTACAAGGTTTTACAATTGTGTACAAGGCTGTACAACTGTGTACAAGGTTGTACAATTATGTACAAGGCTGTACAAGTGTGTACAAGGTTGTACAAGTGTGTACAAGGTTGTACAAGTGTGTACAAGGATGTACAAGTTTGTACAAGGGTGTACAAGTGTGTACGATGTGTAAAAGTTTGTACAAGGGTGTACAAGGTTGTACAAGTGTGTACAAGGTTGTACAATTGTGTACAAGGCTGTACAATTTTGTACAAGGCTGTACAAGTGTGTACAAGGTTGTACAATTGTGTACAAGGCTGTACAATTGTGTACAAGGTTGTACAAGTGTGTACAAGGTTGTACAAGTGTGTACAAGGTTGTACAATTGTGTACAAGGCTGTACAAGTGTGTACAAGGTTGTACAAGTGTGTACAAGGTTGTACAAGTGTGTACAAGGTTGTACAAGTGTGTCCAAGGTTGTACAAGTGTGTACAAGTCTGTACAAGTGTGTACAAGGTTGTACAATTGTGTGTCAGGTTGTACAAGTGTGTACAAGGTTGTACAAGTGTGTACAAGGGTGTACAATCGTGTACAAGGATGTACAAGTTTGTACAAGTTTGTACAAGTTTGTACAAAGTTGTACAAGTGTGTACAAGGATGTACAAGTTTGTACAAGGGAGTACAAGTTTGTACAAGATTGTACAAGTGTGTACTGGGTTGTACAAGTGTGTACAAGATTGTATAAGTTTGTACAAGGTTGTACAAGTGTGTACAAGGGAGTACAAGTGTGTACAAATGTGTACAAGTTTTACAAGGTTGTACAAGTGTGTACAAGGTTGTACAAGTGTGTACAAGGTTGTACAAGTGTGTACAAGCTTGTACAAGTGTGTACAAGGGTGTACAAGTGTGTACAAGGTTGTACAAGTGTGTACAAGCTTGTACAAGTGTGTACAAGGGTGTACAAGTGTGTACAAGGTTGTACAAGTTTTTACATGGTTGTACAAGTGTGTACAAGCATGTACAAGTGTGTACAAGGGTGTACAGGTTTGTACAAGGTTGTACAAGTGTGTACAAGGGTGTACAAGTGTGTACAAGGTTGTACAAGTGTGTACAAGCTTGTACAAGTGTGTACAAGGGTGTACAAGTGTGTACAAGGTTGTACAAGTGTGTACAAGCTTGTACAAGTGTGTACAAGGGTGTACAAGTGTGTACAAGGTTGTACAAGTTTTTACATGGTTGTACAAGTGTGTACAAGGTTGTACAAGGTTGTACAAGTGTGTACAAGGTTGTACAAGTGTGTACAAGGTTGTACAAGTGTGTACAAGGTTGTACAAGTGTGTACAAGGTTGTACAAGTGTGTACAAGGTTGTACAAGTGTGTACAAGGTTGTACAAGTGTGTACAAGGTTGTACAAGTGTGTACAAGGTTGTACAAGTGTGTACAAGGTTGTACAAGTGTGTACAAGGTTGTACAAGTGTGTACAAGGGTGTACAAGTGTGTACAAGGTTGTACAAGTTTTTACAAGGTTGTACAAGTGTGTACAAGGGTGTAAAATCGTGTACAAGGATGTACAAGTTTGTACAAGTTTGTACAAGGTTGTACAAGTGTGTACAAGGATGTACAAGTTTGTACAAGGGTGTACAAGTGTGTACGATAAGTAAAAGTGTGTACAAGGGTGTACAAGGTTGTACAAGTGTGTACAAGGTTGTACAATTGTGTACAAGGCTGTACAACTGTGTACAAGGTTGTACAATTGTGTACAAGGCTGTACAAGTGTGTACAAGGTTGTACAAATGTGTACAAGGTTGTACAAGTGTGTACAAGGATGTACAAGTTTGTACAAGGGTGTACAAGTGTGTACGATGTGTAAAAGTTTGTACAAGGGTGTACAAGGTTGTACAAGTGTGTACAAGGTTGTACAATTGTGTACAAGGCTGTACAATTTTGTACAAGGCTGTACAAGTGTGTACAAGGCTGTACAAGTGTGTACAAGGTTGTACAATTGTGTACAAGGCTGTACAATTGTGTACAAGGTTGTACAAGTGTGTACAAGGTTGTACAAGTGTGTACAAGGTTGTACAATTGTGTACAAGGCTGTACAAGTGTGTACAAGGTTGTACAAGTGTGTACAAGGTTGTACAAGTGTGTACAAGGTTGTACAAGTGTGTACAAGGTTGTACAAGTGTGTACAAGGTTGTACAAGTGTGTACAAGGTTGTACAAGTTTTTACAAGGTTGTACAAGTGTGTACAAGGGTGTAAAATCGTGTACAAGGATGTACAAGTTTGTACAAGTTTGTACAAGGTTGTACAAGTGTGTACAAGGATGTACAAGTTTGTACAAGGGTGTACAAGTGTGTACGATAAGTAAAAGTGTGTACAAGGGTTTACAAGGTTTCCAATGTGTACAAGGTTGTACAATTGTGTACAAGGCTGTACAACTGTGTACAAGGTTGTACAATTGTGTACAAGGCTGTACAAGTGTGTACAAGGTTGTACAAGTGTGTACAAGGTTGTACAAGTGTTTACAAGGATGTACAAGTTTGTACAAGGGTGTACAAGTGTGTACGATGTGTAAAAGTTTGTACAAGGGTGTACAAGGTTGTACAAGTGTGTACAAGGTTGTACAATTGTGTACAAGGCTGTACAATTGTGTACAAGGCTTTACAAGTGTGTACAAGGCTGTACAAGTGTGTACAAGGTTGTACAAGTGTGTACAAGGCTGTACAATTTTTACAAGGCTGTACAAGTGTGTACAAGGTTGTACAATTGTGTACAAGGCTGTACAATTGTGTACAAGGCTGTACAACTGTGTACAAGGTTGTACAATTGTGTACAAGGCTGTACAAGTGTGTACAAGGTTGTACAAGTGTGTACAAGGTTGTACAAGTGTGTACAAGGATGTACAAGTTTGTACAAGGGTGTACAAGTGTGTACGATGTGTAAAAGTTTGTACAAGGGTGTACAAGGTTGTACAAGTGTGTACAAGGTTGTACAATTGTGTACAAGGCTGTACAACTGTGTACAAGGTTGTACAATTGTGTACAAGGCTGTACAAGTGTGTACAAGGTTGTACAAGTGTGTATAAGGTTATACAAGTGTGTACAAGGATGTACAAGTTTGTACAAGGGTGTACAAGTGTGTACGATGTGTAAAAGTTTGTACAAGGGTGTACAAGGTTGTACAAGTGTGTACAAGGTTGTACAATTGTGTACAAGGCTGTACAATTTTGTACAAGGCTGTACAAGTGTGTACAAGGTTGTACAATTGTGTACAAGGCTGTACAATTGTGTACAAGGTTGTACAAGTGTGTACAAGGTTGTACAAGTGTGTACAAGGTTGTACAATTGTGTACAAGGCTGTACAAGTGTGTACAAGGTTGTACAAGTGTGTACAAGGTTGTACAAGTGTGTACAAGGTTGTACAAGTGTGTACAAGGTTGTACAAGTGTGTACAAGGTTGTACAAGTGTGTACAAGGTTGTACAATTGTGTGTCAGGTTGTACAAGTGTGTACAAGGTTGTACAAGTGTGTACAAGGTTGTACAAGTGTGTACAAGGGTGTACAATCGTGTACAAGGATGTACAAGTTTGTACAAGTTTGTACAAGTTTGTACAAGGTTGTACAAGTGTGTACAAGGATGTACAAGTTTGTACAAGGTTGTACAAGTGTGTACAAGGATGTACAAGTTTGTACAAGGGAGTACAAGTTTGTACAAGATTGTACAAGTGTGTACTGGGTTGTACAAGTGTGTACAAGATTGTATAAGTTTGTACAAGGATGTACAAGTGTGTACAAGGGTGTACAAGTGTGTACAAATGTGTACAAGTTTTACAAGGTTGTACAAGTGTGTACAAGGTTGTACAAGTTGTGTACAAGGTTGTACATGTGTGTACAAGGGTGTACAAGTTTTTACAAGGCTGTACAAGTGTGTACAAGGTTGTACAAGGTTGTACAAGGCTGTACAAGTGTGTACAAGGTTGTACAAGGTTGTACAAGTGTGTACATTGTGTACAAGTTTTTACAAGGTTGTACAAGTGTGTACAAGGTTGTACAAGTGTGTACAAGGCTGTACAATTGTGTACAAGGTTGTACAAGTGTGTACAAGGTTGTACAAGTGTGTACAAGGTTGTACAATTGTGTACAAGGCTGTACAAGTGTGTACAAGGTTGTACAAGTGTGTACAAGGCTGTACAATTGTGTACAAGGTTGTACAAGTGTGTACAAGGTTGTACAAGTGTGTACAAGGTTGTACAATTGTGTACAAGGCTGTACAAGTGTGTTCAAGGTTGTACAAGTGTGTACAAGGTTGTACAAGTGTGTACAAGGGTGTACAATTGTGTACAAGGATGTACAAGTGTGTACAAGGTTGTACAAGTGTGTACAAGGATGTACAAGTTTGTACAAGAGCTGTACAAGTGTGTACGAAGTGTAAAAGTTTGTACAAGGGTGTACAAGTTTGTACAAGTGTGTACAAGGTTGTACAATTGTGTACAAGGCTGTACAAGTGTGTACAAGGTTGTACAATTTTGTACAAGGCTCTACAAGTGTGTACAAGGTTGTACAAGTGTGTACAAGGCTCTACAATTGTGTACAAGGTTGTACAAGTGTGTACAAGGTAGTACAAGTGTGTACAAGGTTGTACAATTGTGTACAAGGCTGTACAAGTGTGTACAAGGTTGTACAATTGTGTACAAGGCTGTACAAGTGTGTAAAAGGTTGTACAAGTGTGTACAAGGTTGTACAAGTGTGTACAAGGTTGTACAAGTGTGTACAAGGTTGTACAAGAGTGTACAAGGTTGTTCAAGTGTGTACGAGGTTGTACAATTGTGTACATGGTTGTACAAGTGTGTACAAGGTTGTACAATTGTGTACAAGGCTGTACAAGTGTGTACAAGTTTGTACAAGGTTGTACAAGTGTGTACAAGGGTGTACAAGTTTTAACAAGGTTGTACAAGTGTGTACAAGGTTGTACAAGTGTGTACAAGGCTGTACAATTGTGTACAAGGTTGTACAAGTGTGTACAAGGTTGTACAAGTGTGTACAAGGTTGTACAATTGTGTACAAGGCTGTACAAGTGTGTACAAGGTTGTAAAAGTGTGTACAAGGCTGTACAATTGTGTACAAGGTTGTACAAGTGTGTACAAGGTTGTACAAGTGTGCACAAGGTTGTACAATTGTGTACAAGACTGTACAAGTGTGTACAAAGTTGTGCAAGTGTGTACAAGGTTGTACAAGTGTGTACAAGGTTGTACAATTGTGTACAAGGTTGTACAAGTGTGTACAATGTTGTACAAGTGTGTACAATCGTGTACAAGGATGTACAAGTTTGTACAAGATTGTAAAATTGTGTACTGGGTTGTACAAGTGTGTACAAGATTGTATAAGTTTGTACAAGGTTGTACAAGTGTGTACAAGGGTGTACAAGTGTGTACAAATGTGTACAAGTGTGTACAGGGGTGTACAAGTTTGTACAACTGTGTACAAGTTTTACAAGGTTGTACAAGTGTGTACAAGGTTGTACAAGTGTGTACAAGGTTGTACAAGTTGTGTACTGGGTTGTACAAGTGTGTACAAGATTGTATAAGTTTGTACAAGGTTGTACAAGTGTGTACAAGGGTGTACAAGTGTGTACAAATGTGTACAAGTGTGTACAGGGGTGTACAAGTTTGTACAAGGGTGTACAAGTTTTACAAGGTTGTACAAGTGTGTACAAGGTTATACAAGTTGTGTACAAGGTTGTACATGTGTGTACAAGGGTGTACAAGTGTGTACAAGGTTGTACAAGTGTGTACAAGCTTGTACAAGTGTGTACAAGGGTGTACAAGTGTGTACAAGGTTGTACAAGTTTTTACAAGGTTGTACAAGTGTGTACAAGGCGGTAAAATCGTGTACAAGGATGTACAAGTTTGTACAAGTTTGTACAAGGTTGTACAAGTGTGTACAAGGATGTACAAGTTTGTACAAGGGTGTACAAGTGTGTACGATAAGTAAAAGTGTGTACAAGGGTGTACAAGGTTGTACAAGTTTGTACAAGGTTGTACAATTGTGTACAAGGCTGTACAAGTGTGTACAAAGTTGTACAATTGTGTACAAGGCTGTACAAGTGTGTACAAGATTGTACAAGTGTGTACAAGGTTGTACAAGTGTGTACAAGGATGTACAAGTTTGTACAAGGGTGTACAAGTGTGTACGATGTGTAAAAGTTTGTACAAGTGTGTACAAGGTTGTACAAGTGTGTACAAGGTTGTACAATTGTGTACAAGGCTGTACAAGTGTGTACAAGGTTGTACAATTTTGTACAAGGCTGTACAAGTGTGTACAAGGTTGTACAAGTGTGTACAAGGCTGTACAATTGTGTACAAGGTTGTACAAGTGTGTACAAGGTTGTACAAGTGTGTACAAGGTTGTACAATTGTGTAGAAGGCTGTACAAGTGTGTACAAGGTTGTACAAGTGCGTACAAGGTTGTACAAGTGCGTACAAGGTTGTAGAAGTGTGTACAAGGTTGTACAAGTGTGTACAAGGTTGTACAAGTGTGTACAAGGTTGTACAAGTGTGTACAAGGTTGTACAATTGTGTATCAGGTTGTACAAGTGTGTACAAGGATATACAAGTTTGTACAAGTGTGTACAATCGTGTACAAGGATGTACAAGTTTGTACAAGGGTGTACAAGGTTGTACAAGTGTGTACAAGGTTGTACAATTGTGTACAAGGCTGTACAATTTTGTACAAGTCTGTACAAGTGTGTACAAGGCTGTACAAGTGTGTACAAGGTTGTACAATTGTGTACAAGGCTGTACAATTGTGTACAAGGTTGTACAAGTGTGTACAAGGTTGTACAAGTGTGTACAAGGTTGTACAATTGTGTACAAGGCTGTACAAGTGTGTACAAGGTTGTACAAGTGTGTACAAGGTTGTACAAGTGTGTACAAGGTTGTACAAGTGTGTACAAGGTTGTACAAGTGTGTACAAGGTTGTACAAGTGTGTACAAGGTTGTACAATTGTGTGTCAGGTTGTACAAGTGTGTACAAGGTTGTACAAGTGTGTACAAGGGTGCACAAGTGTGTACAAGGGTGTACAATCGTGTACAAGCTTGTACAAGTGTGTACAAGGGTGTACAGGTTTGTACAAGGTTGTACAAGTGTGTACAAGGGTGTACAAATGTGTACAAGGATGTAAAAGTTTGTACAAGTGTGTACAAGTTTGTACAAGGTTGTACAAGTGTGTACAAGGTTTTACAATTGTGTACAAGGTTGTACAAGTGTGTACAAGGTTGTACAAGTGTGTACAAGGTTGTACAAGTGTGTACAAGGTTGTACAAGTGTGTACAACTTGTACAAGTGTGTACAAGCTTGTACAAGTGTGTACAAGGTTGTACAAGTTTGTACAAGGTTGTACAAGTGTGTACAAGTTTGTACAAGTGTGTACAAGTTTGTACAAGGTTGTACAAATGTGTACAAGGGTGTACAAAAGTGTACAAGGGTGCACAAGTTTGAACAAAGGTGTACAAGTGTGTACAAGCTTGTACAAGTGTGTACAAGCTTGTACAAGTGTGTACAAGCTTGTACAAGTGTGTACAAGGGTGTACAGGTTTGTACAAGGTTGTACAAGTGTGTACAAGGGTGTACAAGTGTGTACAAGGTTGTACAAGTGTGTACAAGCTTGTACAAGTGTGTACAAGGGTGTGCAAGTGTGTACAAGGTTGTACAAGTTTTTACATGGTTGTACAAGTGTGTACAAGGTTGTACAAGTGTGTACAAGGTTGTACAAGTGTGTACAAGGTTGTACAAGTGTGTACAAGGTTGTACAAGTGTGTACAAGGTTGTACAAGTGTGTACAAGGTTGTACAAGTGTGTACAAGGTTGTACAAGTGTGTACAAGGTTGTACAAGTGTGTACAAGGTTGTACAAGTGTGTACAAGGTTGTACAAGTGTGTACAAGGGTGTACAAGTGTGTACAAGGTTGTACAAGTTTTTACAAGGTTGTACAAGTGTGTACAAGGGTGTAAAATCGTGTACAAGGATGTACAAGTTTGTACAAGTTTGTACAAGGTTGTACAAGTGTGTACAAGGATGTACAAGTTTGTACAAGGGTGTACAAGTGTGTACGATAAGTAAAAGTGTGTACAAGGGTGTACAAGGTTGTACAAGTGTGTACAAGGTTGTACAATTGTGTACAAGGCTGTACAACTGTGTACAAGGTTGTACAATTGTGTACAAGGCTGTACAAGTGTGTACAAGGTTGTACAAGTGTGTACAAGGTTGTACAAGTGTGTACAAGGATGTACAAGTTTGTACAAGGGTGTACAAGTGTGTACGATGTGTAAAAGTTTGTACAAGGGTGTACAAGGTTGTACAAGTGTGTACAAGGTTGTACAATTGTGTACAAGGCTGTACAATTTTGTACAAGGCTGTACAAGTGTGTACAAGGCTGTACAAGTGTGTACAAGGTTGTACAATTGTGTACAAGGCTGTACAAGTGTGTACAAGGTTGTACAAGTGTGTACAAGGTTGTACAATTGTGTATCAGGTTGTACAAGTGTGTACAAGGTTGTACAAGTGTGTACAAGGGTGTACAATCGTGTACAAGGATGTACAAGTTTGTAAAAGTTTGTACAAGTTTGTACAAGTTTGTACAAGGTTGTACAAGTGTGTACAAGGATGTACAAGTTTGTACAAGGGTGCACAAGTGTGTACAAGGGTGTACAATCGTGTACAAGCTTGTACAAGTGTGTACAAGGGTGTACAGGTTTGTACAAGGTTGTACAAGGTTGTACAAGTGTGTACAATGGTGTACAAATGTGTACAAGGATGTAAAAGTTTGTACAATTGTGTACAAGTTTGTACAAGGTTGTACAAGTGTGTACAAGGTTGTACAATTGTGTACAAGGCTGTACAAGTGTGTACAAGGTTGTACAAGTGTGTACAAGGTTGTACAAGTGTGTACAAGGTTGTACAAGTGTGTATCAGGTTGTACAAGTGTGTACAAGGTTGTACAAGTGTGTACAAGGGTGTACAATCGTGTACAAGGATGTACAAGTTTGTAAAAGTTTGTACAAGTTTGTACAAGTTTGTACAAGGTTGTACAAGTGTGTACAAGGATGTACAAGTTTGTACAAGGGTGCACAAGTGTGTACAAGGGTGTACAATCGTGTACAAGCTTGTACAAGTGTGTACAAGGGTGTACAGGTTTGTACAAGGTTGTACAAGGTTGTACAAGTGTGTACAAGGGTGTACAAATGTGTACAAGGTTGTACAAGTGTGTACAAGGTTGTACAAGTGTGTACAAGGTTGTACAAGTGTGTACAAGGGTGTACAAGTGTGTACAAGGTTGTACAAGTGTGTACAAGGTTGTACAAGTGTGTACAAGGGTGTACAAGTGTGTACAAGGTTGTACAAGTTTTTACAAGGTTGTACAAGTGTGTACAAGGGTGTAAAATCGTGTACAAGGATGTACAAGTTTGTACAGGTTTGTACAAGGTTGTACAAGTGTGTACAATTATGTACAAGTGTGTACAAGGATGTACAAGTTTGTACAAGGGTGTACAAGTGTGTACGATAAGTAAAAGTGTGTACAAGGGTGTACAAGGTTGTACAAGTGTGTACAAGGTTGTACAATTGTGTACAAGGCTGTACAACTGTGTACAAGGTTGTACAATTGTGTACAAGGCTGTACAAGTGTGTACAAGGTTGTACAAGTGTGTACAAGGTTGTACAAGTGTGTACAAGGATGTACAAGTTTGTACAAGGGTGTACAAGTGTGTACGATGTGTAAAAGTTTGTACAAGGGTGTACAAGGTTGTACAAGTGTGTACAAGGTTGTACAATTGTGTACAAGGCTGTACAAGTGTGTACAAGATTGTACAAGTGTGTACAAGGTTGTACAAGTGTGTACAAGGATGTACAAGTTTGTACAAGGGTGTACAAGTGTGTACGATGTGTAAAAGTTTGTACAAGGGTGTACAAGGTTGTACAAGTGTGTACAAGGTTGTACAATTGTGTACAAGGTTGTACAATTGTGTACAAGGCTGTACAAGTGTGTACAAGGTTGTACAATTTTGTACAAGGCTGTACAATTGTGTACAAGGTTGTACAAGTGTGTACAAGGCTGTACAATTGTGTACAAGGTTGTACAAGTGTGTACAAGGTTGTACAATTGTGTATCAGGTTGTACAAGTGTGTACAAGGTTGTACAAGTGTGTACAAGGGTGTACAATCGTGTACAAGGATGTACAAGTTTGTAAAAGTTTGTACAAGTTTGTACAAGTTTGTACAAGGTTGTACAAGTGTGTACAAGGATGTACAAGTTTGTACAAGGGTGCACAAGTGTGTACAAGGGTGTACAATCGTGTACAAGCTTGTACAAGTGTGTACAAGGGTGTACAGGTTTGTACAAGGTTGTACAAGGTTGTACAAGTGTGTACAAGGGTGTACAAATGTGTACAAGGATGTAAAAGTTTGTACAAGTGTGTACAAGTTTGTACAAGGTTGTACAAGTGTGTACAAGGTTTTACAATTGTGTACAAGGTTGTACAAGTGTGTACAAGGTTGTACAAGTGTGTACAAGGTTGTACAAGTGTGTACAAGGTTGTATAAGTGTGTACAACTTGTACAAGTGTGTACAAGCTTGTACAAGTGTGTACAAGGTTGTACAAGTGTGTACAAGGTTGTACAAGTGTGTACAAAGTTGTGCAATTGTGTACAAGGCTGTACAAGTGTGTACAAGGTTGTACAAGTGTGTACAAGGCTGTACAATTGTGTACAAGGTTGTACAAGTGTGTACAAGGTTGTACAGGTGTGTACAAGTTGTACTATTGTGTACAAGGCTGTACAAGTGTGTTCAAGGTTGTACAAGTGTGTACAAGGTTGTACAAGTGTGTACAAGGGTGTACAATTGTGTACAAGGATGTACAAGTGTGTACAAGGTTGTACAAGTGTGTACAAGGATGTACAAGTTTGTACAAGGGCTGTACAAGTGTGTACGAAGTGTAAATGTTTGTACAAGGGTGTACAAGTTTGTACAAGTGTGTACAAGGTTGTACAATTGTGTACAAGGCTGTACAAGTGTGTACAAGGTTGTACAATTTTGTACAAATCTGTACAAGTGTGTACAAGGTTGTACAAGTGTGTACAGGGCTCTACAATTGTGTACAAGGTTGTACAAGTGTGTACAAGGTTGTACAAGTGTGTACAAGGTTGTACAATTGTGTACAAGGCTGTACAAGTGTGTAAAAGGTTGTACAAGTGTGTACAAGGTTGTACAAGTGTGTACAAGGTTGTACAAGTGTGTACAAGGTTGTTCAAGTGTGTACAAGGTTGTACAAGTGTGTACGAGGTTTCACAATTGTGTACAAGGTTGTACAAGTGTGTACAAGGTTGTACAATTGTGTACAAGGCTGTACAATGTGTACAAGGTTGTACAAGGTTGTACAAGTGTGTACAAGGGTGTACAAGTTTTAACAAGGTTGTACAAGTGTGTACAAGGTTGTACAAGTGTGTACAAGGCTGTACAATTGTGTACAAGGTTGTACAAGTGTGTACAAGGTTGTACAAGTGTGTACAAGGTTGTACAATTGTGTACAAGGCTGTACAAGTGTGTACAAGGTTGTACAAGTGTGTACAAGGCTGTACAATTGTGTACAAGGTTGTACAAGTGTGTACAAGGTTGTACAAGTGTGTACAAGGTTGTACAAGTGTGTACAAGGTTGTACAATTGTGTACAAGACTGTACAAATGTGTACAAAGTTGTGCAAGTGTGTACAAGGTTGTACAAGTGTGTACAAGGTTGTACAATTGTGTACAAGGTTGTACAAGTGTGTACAAGGTTGTACAAGTGTGTACAAGGGTGTACAATCGTGTACAAGGATGTACAAGTTTGTACAAGATTGTACAAGTGTGTACTGGGATGTACAAGTGTGTACAAGATTGTATAAGTTTGTACAAGGTTGTACAAGTGTGTACAAGGGTTTACAAGTGTGTACAAATGTGTACAATTGTGTACAGGGGTGTACAAGTTTGTACAAGGGTGTACAAGTTTTACAAGGTTGTTCAAGTGTGTACAAGGTTGTACAAGTTGTGTACTGGGTTGTACAAGTGTGTACAAGATTGTATAAGTTTGTACAAGGTTGTACAAGTGTGTACAAGGGTGTACAAGTGTGTACAAATGTGTACAAGTGTGTACAGGGGTGTACAAGTTTGTACAAGGGTGTACAAGTTTTACAAGGTTGTACAAGTGTGTACAAGGTTGTACAAGTTGTGTACAAGGTTGTACATGTGTGTACAAGGGTGTACAAGTGTGTACAAGGTTGTACAAGTGTGTACAAGCTTGTACAAGTGTGTACAAGGGTGTACAAGTGTGTACAAGGTTGTACAAGTTTTTACAAGGTTGTACAAGTGTGTACAAGGCGGTAAAATCGTGTACAAGGATGTACAAGTTTGTACAAGTTTGTACAAGGTTGTACAAGTGTGTACAAGGATGTACAAGTTTGTACAAGGGTGTACAAGTGTGTACGATAAGTAAAAGTGTGTACAAGGGTGTACAAGGTTGTACAAGTGTGTACAAGGTTGTACAATTGTGTACAAGGCTGTACAAGTGTGTACAAGGTTGTACAATTGTGTACAAGGCTGTACAAGTGTGTACAAGATTGTACAAGTGTGTACAAGGTTGTACAAGTGTGTACAAGGATGTACAAGTTTGTACAAGGGTGTACAAGTGTGTACGATGTGTAAAAGTTTGTACAAGGGTGTACAAGGTTGTACAAGTGTGTACAAGGTTGTACAATTGTGTACAAGGCTGTACAAGTGTGTACAAGGTTGTACAATTTTGTACAAGGCTGTACAAGTGTGTACAAGGTTGTACAAGTGTGTACAAGGCTGTACAATTGTGTACAAGGTTGTACAAGTGTGTACAAGGTTGTACAAGTGTGTACAAGGTTGTACAATTGTGTACAAGGCTGTACAAGTGTGTACAAGGTTGTACAAGTGTGTACAAGGTTGTACAAGTGTGTACAAGGTTGTACAAGTGTGTACAAGGTTGTACAAGTGTGTACAAGGTTGTACAAGTGTGTACAAGGTTGTACAATTGTGTATCAGGTTGTACAAGTGTGTACAAGGTTGTACAAGTGTGTACAAGGGTGTACAATCGTGTACAAGGATGTACAAGTTTGTAAAAGTTTGTACAAGTTTGTACAAGTTTGTACAAGGTTGTACAAGTGTGTACAAGGATGTACAAGTTTGTACAAGGGTGCACAAGTGTGTACAAGGGTGTACAATCGTGTACAAGCTTGTACAAGTGTGTACAAGGGTGTACAGGTTTGTACAAGGTTGTACAAGTGTGTACAAGGGTGTACAAATGTGTACAAGGATGTAAAAGTTTGTACAAGTGTGTACAAGTTTGTACAAGGTTGTACAAGTGTGTACAAGGTTTTACAATTGTGTACAAGGTTGTACAAGTGTGTACAAGGTTGTACAAGTGTGTACAAGGTTGTACAAGTGTGTACAACTTGTACAAGTGTGTACAAGCTTGTACAAGTGTGTACAAGGTTGTACAAGTTTGTACAAGGTTGTACAAGTGTGTACAAGTTTGTACAAGTGTGTACAAGTTTGTACAAGGTTGTACAAATGTGTACAAGGGTGTACAAAAGTGTACAAGGGTGCACAAGTTTGAACAAAGGTGTACAAGTGTGTACAAGCTTGTACAAGTGTGTACAAGGGTGTACAGGTTTGTACAAGGTTGTACAAGTGTGTACAAGGGTGTACAAGTGTGTACAAGGTTGTACAAGTGTGTACAAGCTTGTACAAGTGTGTACAAGGGTGTACAAGTGTGTACAAGGTTGTACAAGTTTTTACATGGTTGTACAAGTGTGTACAAGGTTGTACAAGTGTGTACAAGGTTGTACAAGTGTGTACAAGGTTGTACAAGTGTGTACAAGGTTGTACAAGTGTGTACAAGGTTGTACAAGTATGTACAAGGTTGTACAAGTGTGTACAAGGTTGTACAAGTGTGTACAAGGTTGTACAAGTGTGTACAAGGTTGTACAAGTGTGTACAAGGTTGTACAAGTGTGTACAAGGTTGTACAAGTGTGTACAAGGTTGTACAAGTGTGTACAAGGTTGTACAAGTGTGTACAAGGGTGTACAAGTGTGTACAAGGTTGTACAAGTTTTTACAAGGTTGTACAAGTGTGTACAAGGGTGTAAAATCGTGTACAAGGATGTACAAGTTTGTACAAGTTTGTACAAGGTTGTACAAGTGTGTACAAGGATGTACAAGTTTGTACAAGGGTGTACAAGTGTGTACGATAAGTAAAAGTGTGTACAAGGGTGTACAAGGTTGTACAAGTGTGTACAAGGTTGTACAATTGCGTACAAGGCTGTACAACTGTGTACAAGGTTGTACAATTGTGTACAAGGCTGTACAATTGTGTACAAGGCTGTACAAGTGTGTACAAGGTTGTACAAGTGTGTACAAGGTTGTACAAGTGTGTACAAGGATGTACAAGTTTGTACAAGGGTGTACAAGTGTGTACGATGTGTAAAAGTTTGTACAAGGGTGTACAAGGTTGTACAAGTGTGTACAAGGTTGTACAATTGTGTACAAGGCTGTACAATTTTGTACAAGGCTGTACAAGTGTGTACAAGGCTGTACAAGTGTGTACAAAGTTGTACAATTGTGTACAAGGCTGTACAAGTGTGTACAAGGTTGTACAAGTGTGTACAAGGTTGTACAATTGTGTATCAGGTTGTACAAGTGTGTACAAGGTTGTACAAGTGTGTACAAGGGTGTACAATCGTGTACAAGGATGTACAAGTTTGTAAAAGTTTGTACAAGTTTGTACAAGTTTGTACAAGGTTGTACAAGTGTGTACAAGGATGTACAAGTTTGTACAAGGGTGCACAAGTGTGTACAAGGGTGTACAATCGTGTACAAGCTTGTACAAGTGTGTACAAGGGTGTACAGGTTTGTACAAGGTTGTACAAGGTTGTACAAGTGTGTACAATGGTGTACAAATGTGTACAAGGATGTAAAAGTTTGTACAATTGTGTACAAGTTTGTACAAGGTTGTACAAGTGTGTACAAGGTTGTACAATTGTGTACAAGGCTGTACAAGTGTGTACAAGGTTGTACAAGTGTGTACAAGGTTGTACAAGTGTGTACAAGGTTGTACAAGTGTGTATCAGGTTGTACAAGTGTGTACAAGGTTGTACAAGTGTGTACAAGGGTGTACAATCGTGTACAAGGATGTACAAGTTTGTAAAAGTTTGTACAAGTTTGTACAAGTTTGTACAAGGTTGTACAAGTGTGTACAAGGATGTACAAGTTTGTACAAGGGTGCACAAGTGTGTACAAGGGTGTACAATCGTGTACAAGCTTGTACAAGTGTGTACAAGGGTGTACAGGTTTGTACAAGGTTGTACAAGGTTGTACAAGTGTGTACAAGGGTGTACAAATGTGTACAAGGTTGTACAAGTGTGTACAAGGTTGTACAAGTGTGTACAAGGTTGTACAAGTGTGTACAAGGTTGTACAAGTGTGTACAAGGTTGTACAAGTGTGTACAAGGTTGTACAAGTGTGTACAAGGGTGTACAAGTGTGTACAAGGTTGTACAAGTTTTTACAAGGTTGTACAAGTGTGTACAAGGGTGTAAAATCGTGTACAAGGATGTACAAGTTTGTACAAGTTTGTACAAGGTTGTACAAGTGTGTACAAGGATGTACAAGTGTGTACAAGGATGTACAAGTTTGTACAAGGGTGTACAAGTGTGTACGATAAGTAAAAGTGTGTACAAGGGTGTACAAGGTTGTACAAGTGTGTACAAGGTTGTACAATTGTGTACAAGGCTGTACAACTGTGTACAAGGTTGTACAATTGTGTACAAGGCTGTACAAGTGTGTACAAGGTTGTACAAGTGTGTACAAGGTTGTACAAGTGTGTACAAGGATGTACAAGTTTGTACAAGGGTGTACAAGTGTGTACGATGTGTAAAAGTTTGTACAAGGGTGTACAAGGTTGTACAAGTGTGTACAAGGTTGTACAAATGTGTACAAGGCTGTACAATTTTGTACAAGGCTGTACAAGTGTGTACAAGGCTGTACAAGTGTGTACAAGGTTGTACAATTGTGTACAAGGCTGTACAATTGTGTACAAGGTTGTACAAGTGTAAACAAGGTTGTACAAGTGTGTACAAGGTTGTACAATTGTGTACAAGGCTGTACAAGTGTGTACAAGGTTGTACAAGTGTGTACAAGGTTGTACAAGTGTGTACAAGGTTGTACAATAGTGTGTCAGGTTGTACAAGTGTGTACAAGGTTGTACAAGTGTGTACAAGGGTGTACAATCGTGTACAAGGATGTACAAGTTTGTACAAGTTTGTACAAGTTTGTACAAGGTTGTACAAGTGTGTACAAGGATGTACAAGTTTGTACAAGGGAGTACAAGTTTGTACAAGATTGTACAAGTGTGTACTGGGTTGTACAAGTGTGTACAAGATTGTATAAGTTTGTACAAGGTTGTACAAGTGTGTACAAGGGTGTATAAGTGTGTACAAATGTGTACAAGTTTTACAAGGTTGTACAAGTGTGTACAAGGTTGTACAAGTTGTGTACAAGGTTGTACATGTGTGTACAAGGGTGTACAAGTTTTTACAAGGCTGTACAAGTGTGTACAAGGTTGTACAAGGTTGTACAAGGCTGTACAAGTGTGTACAAGGTTGTACAAGGTTGTACAAGTGTGTACAAGGGTGTACAAGTTTTTACAAGGTTGTACAAGTGTGTACAAGGTTGTACAAGTGTGTACAAGGCTGTACAATTGTGTACAAGGTTGTACAATTGTGTACAAGGCTGTACAAGTGTGTACAAGGTTGTACAAGTTTGTACAAGGGTGTACAAGTGTGTACGATGTGTAAAAGTTTGTACAAGGGTGTACAAGGTTGTACAAGTGTGTACAAGGTTGTACAATTGTGTACAAGGCTGTACAATTTTGTACAAGGCTGTACAAGTGTGTACAAGGCTGTACAAGTGTGTACAAGGTTGTACAATTGTGTACAAGGCTGTACAAGTGTGTACAAGGTTGTACAAGTGTGTACAAGGTTGTACAATTGTGTATCAGGTTGTACAAGTGTGTACAAGGTTGTACAAGTGTGTACAAGGGTGTACAATCGTGTACAAGGATGTACAAGTTTGTAAAAGTTTGTACAAGTTTGTACAAGTTTGTACAAGGTTGTACAAGTGTGTACAAGGATGTACAAGTTTGTACAAGGGTGCACAAGTGTGTACAAGGGTGTACAATCGTGTACAAGCTTGTACAAGTGTGTACAAGGGTGTACAGGTTTGTACAAGGTTGTACAAGGTTGTACAAGTGTGTACAATAGTGTACAAATGTGTACAAGGATGTAAAAGTTTGTACAAGTGTGTACAAGTTTGTACAAGGTTGTACAAGTGTGTACAAGGTTGTACAATTGTGTAAAAGGCTGTACAAGTGTGTACAAGGTTGTACAAGTGTGTACAAGGTTGTACAAGTGTGTACAAGGTTGTACAAGTGTGTATCAGGTTGTACAAGTGTGTACAAGGTTGTACAAGTGTGTACAAGGTTGTACAAGTGTGTACAAGGTTGTACAAGTGTGAACAAGGTTGTACAAGTGTGTATCAGGTTGTACAAGTGTGTACAAGGATGTACAAGTGTGTACAAGGTTGTACAAGTGTGTACAAGGATGTACAAGTTTGTACTGGGTTGTACAAGTGTGTACAAGGATGTACAAGTTTGTACAAGGGTGCACAAGTGTGTACAAGGGTGAACAATCGTGTACAAGCTTGTACAAGTGTGTACAAGGGTGTACAGGTTTGTACAAGGTTGTACAAGGTTGTACAAGTGTGTACAAGGGTGTACAAATGTGTACAAGGTTGTACAAGTGTGTACAAGGTTGTACAAGTGTGTACAAGGTTGTACAAGTGTGTACAAGGTTGTACAAGTGTGTACAAGGTTGTACAAGTGTGTACAAGGTTGTACAAGTGTGTACAAGGGTGTACAAGTGTGTACAAGGTTGTACAAGTTTTTACAAGGTTGTACAAGTGTGTACAAGGGTGTAAAATCGTGTACAAGGATGTACAAGTTTGTACAAGTTTGTACAAGGTTGTACAAGTGTGTACAAGGATGTACAAGTTTGTACAAGGGTGTACAAGTGTGTACGATAAGTAAAAGTGTGTACAAGGGTGTACAAGGTTGTACAAGTGTGTACAAGGTTGTACAATTGTGTACAAGGCTGTACAACTGTGTACAAGGTTGTACAATTGTGTACAAGGCTGTACAAGTGTGTACAAGGTTGTACAAGTGTGTACAAGGTTGTACAAATGTGTACAAGGATGTACAAGTTTGTACAAGGGTGTACAAGTGTGTACGATGTGTAAAAGTTTGTACAAGGGTGTACAAGGTTGTACAAGTGTGTACAAGGTTGTACAAATGTGTACAAGGCTGTACAATTTTGTACAAGGCTGTACAAGTGTGTACAAGGCTGTACAAGTGTGTACAAGGTTGTACAATTGTGTACAAGGCTGTACAATTGTGTACAAGGTTGTACAAGTGTAAACAAGGTTGTAAAAGTGTGTACAAGGTTGTACAATTGTGTACAAGGCTGTACAAGTGTGTACAAGGTTGTACAAGTGTGTACAAGGTTGGACAAGTGTGTACAAGGTTGTACAATAGTGTGTCAGGTTGTACAAGTGTGTACAAGGTTGTACAAGTGTGTACAAGGGTGTACAATCGTGTACAAGGATGTACAAGTTTGTACAAGTTTGTACAAGGTTGTACAAGTGTGTACAAGGATGTACAAGTTTGTACAAGGGAGTACAAGTTTGTACAAGATTGTACAAGTGTGTACTGGGTTGTACAAGTGTGTACAAGATTGTATAAGTTTGTACAAGGTTGTACAAGTGTGTACAAGGGTGTACAAGTGTGTACAAATGTGTACAAGTTTTACAAGGTTGTACAAGTGTGTACAAGGTTGTACAAGTTGTGTACAAGGTTGTACATGTGTGTACAAGGGTGTACAAGTTTTTACAAGGCTGTACAAGTGTGTACAAGGTTGTACAAGGTTGTACAAGGCTGTACAAGTGTGTACAAGGTTGTACAAGGTTGTACAAGTGTGTACAAGGGTGTACAAGTTTTTACAAGGTTGTACAAGTGTGTACAAGGTTGTACAAGTGTGTACAAGGCTGTACAATTGTGTACAAGGTTGTACAAGTGTGTACAAGGTTGTACAAGTGTGTACAAGGTTGTACAATTGTGTACAAGGCTGTACAAGTGTGTACAAGGTTGTACAAGTGTGTACAAGGCTGTACAATTGTGTACAAGGTTGTACAAGTGTGTACAAGGTTGTACAAGTGTGTACAAGGTTGTACAATTGTGTACAAGGCTGTACAAGTGTGTTCAAGGTTGTACAAGTGTGTACAAGGTTGTACAAGTGTGTACAAGGGTGTACAATTGTGTACAAGGATGTACAAGTGTGTACAAGGTTGTACAAGTGTGTACAAGGATGTACAAGTTTGTACAAGGGCTGTACAAGTGTGTACGATGTGTAAAAGTTTGTACAAGGGTGTACAAGTTTGTACAAGTGTGTACAAGGTTGTACAATTGTGTACAAGGCTGTACAAGTGTGTACAAGGTTGTACAATTTTGTACAAGGCTGTACAAGTGTGTACAAGGTTGTACAAGTGTGTTCAAGGCTGTACAATTGTGTACAAGGTTGTACAAGTGTGTACAAGGTTGTACAAGTGTGTACAAGGTTGTACAATTGTGTACAAGGCTGTACAAGTGTGTACAAGGTTGTACAAGTGTGTACAAGGTTGTACAAGTGTGTACAAGGTTGTACAATTGTGTACAAGGTTGTACAAGTGTGTACAAGGTTGTACAAGTGTGTACAAGGGTGTACAAGTGTGTACAAGGTTGTACAAGTGTGTACAAGCTTTTACAAGTGTGTACAAGGGTGTACAAGTGTGTACAAGTTTGTACAAGTTTGTACAAGGTTGTACAAAAGTGTACAAGGTTATACAATTGTGTACAAGGTTGTACAAGTGTGTACAAGGTTGTACAAGTGTGTACAAGCTTTTACAAGTGTGTACAAGGGTGTACAAGTGTGTACAAGTTTGTACAAGTTTGTACAAGGTTGTACAAGTGTGTACAAGGTTGTACAAGTGTGTACAAGGTTGTACAAGTGTGTACAAGGTTGTACAAGTGTGTACAAGGTTGTACAAGTGTGTACAAGTTTTTAAATTGTGTACATGGGTGTACAATTGTGTACAAGGCTGTACAAGTGTGTACAAGGTTGTACAAGTGTGTACAAGGTTGTAACAGGGGGTACAAGGTTGTACAAGTGTGTACAAGGTTGTACAAGTGTGTACAAGGGTGAACAGGTTTGTACAATGTTGTACAAGTGTGTACAAGTGTGTACAAGGGTGTACAATCGTGTACAAGCTTGTACAAGAGTGTACAAGGGTGTACAGGTTTGTACAAGGTTGTACAAGTGTGTACAAGGGTGTACAAATGTGTACAAGGATGAAAAGGTTGTACAAGTGTGTACAAGTTTGTAAAAGTTTGTACAAGTTTGTACAAGTTTGTACAAGGTTGTACAAGTGTGTACAAGGATGTACAAGTTTGTACAAGGGTGCACAAGTGTGTACAAGGGTGTACAATCGTGTACAAGCTTGTACAAGTGTGTACAAGGGTGTACAGGTTTGTACAAGGTTGTACAAGGTTGTACAAGTGTGTACAAGGGTGTACAAATGTGTACAAGGTTGTACAAGTGTGTACAAGGTTGTACAAGTGTGTACAAGGTTGTACAAGTGTGTACAAGGTTGTACAAGTGTGTACAAGGTTGTACAAGTGTGTACAAGGGTGTACAAGTGTGTACAAGGTTGTACAAGTTTTTACAAGGTTGTACAAGTGTGTAAAAGGGTGTAAAATCGTGTACAAGGATGTACAAGTTTGTACAAGTTTGTACAAGGTTGTACAAGTGTGTACAAGGATGTACAAGTTTGTACAAGGGTGTACAAGTGTGTACGATAAGTAAAAGTGTGTACAAGGGTGTACAAGGTTGTACAAGTGTGTACAAGGTTGTACAATTGTGTACAAGGCTGTACAACTGTGTACAAGGTTGTACAATTGTGTACAAGGCTGTACAAGTGTGTACAAGGTTGTACAAGTGTGTACAAGGTTGTACAAGTGTGTACAAGGATGTACAAGTTTGTACAAGGGTGTACAAGTGTGTACGATGTGTAAAAGTTTGTACAAGGGTGTACAAGGTTGTACAAGTGTGTACAAGGTTGTACAAATGTGTACAAGGCTGTACAATTTTGTACAAGGCTGTACAAGTGTGTACAAGGCTGTACAAGTGTGTACAAGGTTGTACAATTGTGTACAAGGCTGTACAATTGTGTACAAGGTTGTACAAGTGTAAACAAGGTTGTACAAGTGTGTACAAGGTTGTACAATTGTGTACAAGGCTGTACAAGTGTGTACAAGGTTGTACAAGTGTGTACAAGGTTGTACAAGTGTGTACAAGGTTGTACAATAGTGTGTCAGGTTGTACAAGTGTGTACAAGGTTGTACAAGTGTGTACAAGGGTGTACAATCGTGTACAAGGATGTACAAGTTTGTACAAGTTTGTACAAGTTTGTACAAGGTTGTACAAGTGTGTACAAGGATGTACAAGTTTGTACAAGGGAGTACAAGTTTGTACAAGATTGTACAAGTGTGTACTGGGTTGTACAAGTGTGTACAAGATTGTATAAGTTTGTACAAGGTTGTACAAGTGTGTACAAGGGTGTACAAGTGTGTACAAATGTGTACAAGTTTTACAAGGTTGTACAAGTGTGTACAAGGTTGTACAAGTTGTGTACAAGGTTGTACATGTGTGTACAAGGGTGTACAAGTTTTTACAAGGCTGTACAAGTGTGTACAAGGTTGTACAAGGTTGTACAAGGCTGTACAAGTGTGTACAAGGTTGTACAAGGTTGTACAAGTGTGTACAAGGGTGTACAAGTTTTTACAAGGTTGTACAAGTGTGTACAAGGTTGTACAAGTGTGTACAAGGCTGTACAATTGTGTACAAGGTTGTACAAGTGTGTACAAGGTTGTACAAGTGTGTACAAGGTTGTACAATTGTGTACAAGGCTGTACAAGTGTGTTCAAGGTTGTACAAGTGTGTACAAGGTTGTACAAGTGTGTACAAGGGTGTACAATTGTGTACAAGGATGTACAAGTGTGTACAAGGTTGTACAAGTGTGTACAAGGATGTACAAGTTTGTACAAGGGCTGTACAAGTGTGTACGATGTGTAAAAGTTTGTACAAGGGTGTACAAGTTTGTACAAGTGTGTACAAGGTTGTACAATTGTGTACAAGGCTGTACAAGTGTGTACAAGGTTGTACAATTTTGTAAAAGGCTGTACAAGTGTGTACAAGGTTGTACAAGTGTGTTCAAGGCTGTACAATTGTGTACAAGGTTGTACAAGTGTGTACAAGGTTGTACAAGTGTGTACAAGGTTGTACAATTGTGTACAAGGCTGTACAAGTGTGTACAAGGTTGTACAAGTGTGTACAAGGTTGTACAAGTGTGTACAAGGTTGTACAATTGTGTACAAGGTTGTACAAGTGTGTACAAGGTTGTACAAGTGTGTACAAGGGTGTACAAGTGTGTACAAGGGTGTACAAGTGTGTACAAGGTTGTACAAGTGTGTACAAGCTTTTACAAGTGTGTACAAGGGTGTACAAGTGTGTACAAGTTTGTACAAGTTTGTACAAGGTTGTACAAAAGTGTACAAGGTTATACAATTGTGTACAAGGTTGTACAAGTGTGTACAAGGTTGTACAAGTGTGTACAAGCTTTTACAAGTGTGTACAAGGGTGTACAAGTGTGTACAAGTTTGTACAAGTTTGTACAAGGTTGTACAAGTGTGTACAAGGTTGTACAAGTGTGTACAAGGTTGTACAAGTGTGTACAAGGTTGTACAAGTGTGTACAAGGTTGTACAAGTGTGTACAAGTTTTTAAATTGTGTACATGGGTGTACAATTGTGTACAAGGCTGTACAAGTGTGTACAAGGTTGTACAAGTGTGTACAAGGTTGTAACAGGGGGTACAAGGTTGTACAAGTATGTACAAGGTTGTACAAGTGTGTACAAGGGTGAACAGGTTTGTACAATGTTGTACAAGTGTGTACAAGTTTGTACAAGGTTGTACAAGTGTGTACAAGGGTGTGCAAGTGTGTACAAGGGTGCACAAGTGTGTACAAGGGTGTACAATCGTGTACAAGCTTGTACAAGTGTGTACAAGGGTGTACAGGTTTGTACAAGGTTGTACAAGTGTGTACAAGGGTGTACAAATGTGTACAAGGATGAAAAGGTTGTACAAGTGTGTACAAGTTTGTACAAGGTTGTACAAGTGTGTACAAGGTTGTACAAGTGTGTACAAGGTTGTACAAGTGTGTACAACTTGTACAAGTGTGTACAAGCTTGTACAAGTGTGTACAAGGTTGTACAAGTGTGTACAAGGTTGTACAAGTTTGTACAAGGTTGTACAAGTGTGTACAAGTTTGTACAAGTGTGTACAAGTTTGTACAAGGTTGTACAAATGTGTACAAGGGTGTACAAAGGTGTACAAGGGTGCACAAGTTTGAACAAGGGTGTACAAGTGTGTACAAGCTTGTACAAGTGTGTACAAGCTTGTACAAGTGTGTACAAGGGTGTACAGGTTTGTACAAGGTTGTACAAGTGTGTACAAGGGTGTACAAGTATGTACAATAATGTACAAGTTTGTACAAGTGTGTACAAGTTTGTAAAAGGTTGTACAAGTGTGTACAAGGGTGTACAAGTGTGTACAAGGTTGTACAAGTGTGTACAAGCTTGTACAAGTGTGTACAAGGGTGTACAAGTGTGTACAAGGTTGTACAAGTTTTTACATGGTTGTACAAGTGTGTACAAGGTTGTACAAGTGTGTACAAAGTTGTACAAGTGTGTACAAGGTTGTACAAGTGTGTACAAGGTTGTACAAGTGTGTACAAGGTTGTACAAGTGTGTACAAAGGTTGTACAAGTGTGTACAAGGTTGTACAAGTGTGTAAAAGGTTGTACAAGTGTGTACAAGGTTGTACAAGTGTGTACAAGGTTGTACAAGTGTGTACAAGGTTGTACAAGTGTGTACAAGGTTGTACAAGTGTGTACAAGGTTGTACAAGTGTGTACAAGGTTGTACAAGTGTGTACAAGGTTGTACAAGTGTGTACAAGGGTGTAAAATCGTGTACAAGGATGTACAAGTTTGTACAAGTTTGTACAAGGTTGTACAAGTGTGTACAAGGATGTACAAGTTTGTACAAGGGTGTACAAGTGTGTACGATAAGTAAAAGTGTGTACAAGGGTGTACAAGGTGTACAAGTGTGTACAAGGTTTTACAATTGTGTACAAGGCTGTACAAGTGTGTACAAGGTTGTACAAGTGTGTACAAGGTTGTACAATTGTGTACAAGGCTGTACAAGTGTGTACAAGATTGTACAAGTGTGTACAAGGCTGTACTATTGTGTACAAGGTTGTACAAGTGTGTACAAGGTTGTACAAGTGTGTACAAGGTTGTACAATTGTGTACAAGGCTGTACAAGTGTGTTCAAGGTTGTAATAGTGTGT